>NC_080163.1:203320007-203492507 GCF_950295315.1 Erinaceus europaeus | reverse complement strand
AAAAGACAGACGGACGGACGATTTATTCCCTTCCCTGCAAAACTAAGAGCAATGGTAGGAGGAGGTAGTCAAAGGACTAGTAAGGAGGCCAGGAAGGTTCTGGTCTAATACCGCTGAATAATGAAAGTGGACCAGGTTAAGCCCACCTAGTACGAAACACAAGGACCTCAGCGAGGATCCCGGTTCGAGCCCCCGGCTCCCCACCTGCAGGGGAGTCGCTTCACAGGCGGTGAAGCAGGTCTGCAGGTGTCTGTCTTTCTCTCCCCCTCTCTGTCTTCCCCTCCTCTCTCCATTTCTCTCTGTCCTATCCAACAACAACGACAAAATGGGAAAAGATGGCTGCCAGGAAAAGTAGATTCGTGGTGCAAGCACAAGCCCCAGCAATAACCTGGGAGGCAAAAATAAAATGAAATAAAGTAAAGTAAAATAAAGGTAAAGCAACTATCAGCTAGAGCCTAAACTGCTTGCAGTGCTGTGCGTTCTGCATCGGGAGTCCGGTCACTCAGCTCAGTAAACATAGCCACCCGCACGTTCTCTTTCCTCTGCAAATGCTTTACTGAGACGGGGCTGCTAAACATGGGAGCAGGTGGTCTACAGACAGGCTGGGCAGGGCATTCAGATGTAATGAAGACAGAGCCTGCAAAGGATTCTGACAAGCATGCAGGTAGCACGGACGTGAGAAGCGAGCAACTCCAGTTCTCTGCCCTGTCTCATATAAAATAAATGCTAGGGGGAGTCAGGCGGTGGCGCAAAGCGCAAGGACCGGCTTGAGGATCCCGGTTCGAGCCCCCGGCTCCCCACTTGCAGGGGAGTCGCTTCACAGGCGGTGAAGCAGGTCTGCAGGTGTCTGTCTGTCTCTCCCCCTCTCTGTCTTCCCCTCCCCTCTCCATTTCTCTGTCCTATCCAACAACGACAACATCAATAACAGCAACAATAATATCTACAACAATAAATAAAACAAGGGCAAAAAAAAGGAAATAAATAAATAAATATAAATTAAAAAAATAAATCCTAGGGCAGAGGGTAGACAGCATCGTGGTTCTGCAAAGAGACCTTTATTCCTGAGGTTCCAAAGTCCCAGGTTCAATCCCCTGCTTGTCCATCAGCCAGGGCTGAGCAGTGCTCTGGTAAAAAAATACATAACTAAATAAATAAATAAAATATAATAGAAACGTCACCTTTAAAAATAATAAATAAATAAATCTTAAGGGGTGAGAGGTAGGTGGCCAGGTAAGGAGTGTGTTTTGCCAAGTGCAAAGCTCAGGTCTGAGCCCCAGAACCTATGAGCCCATGTAAAATTCTGTTGCTGTGTTAGCTCTGTTTTTTTCCCCTCTCTTTCTGTCCCTTTCTCTGTATATTTATCTATCTATCTATCTATCTATCTATCATCTATCTATCATCTACCTACCTACCTACCTACCTACCTATCTGTCTATCTGTCTACCTAACCTCTATCTCTCTGAATGAAAAAGTTAATTTTGTGGGTCAGGTAGTAGCACACCAGGTTAAATGCACATAGTATGAAGCGCAAGGATCCCAGTTCGAGCCCTAGGCTCTCCACCTGCAGGGGGTCGCTTCACAAACAGTGAAGCAGGTCTGCAGGTGTCTGTCTTTCTCCCTCTCTATCTTCCCCTTCTCTCTCCATTTCTCTCTGTCTCTCTAATAAAATAGAAGAAAAAAATGGCCACCAGGAGCAGTGGATTCATAGTGCTGGTACTGAGCCTCAGTGATAACACAGGAGGCAAAAAAAGGTCAACTGTTCTGAGAGCCGTAAAATTGCTCAGGTATGAGGTTCTGGCTCTGCCAAGCACACCCACACACATGCACGCACACACATGCACACACACGCACACACACACTCACACACACACGCACACACACTCAACTCACACACACACTCATTCACCCACCCATACACACACTCACACACACACACACACTCACACACACCCATACACACACTCACACACACACACATGCACACACACTCACTCAGCTCACACACTCACTCACACACCCATACACACACACACACACACACACACACTCACACCCACACGCACACACACTCACTCAACTCACACACACACTCACAGACCCATACACACACTCACACACACACACACACACACACACACACGCATACACGCACACACGCACACACACATGTTCAGTGATGAGTAGAAGAAATCAAGAATGGTAGCAGTAGCATCTTAAGCAAAACACTCTACATATTCTTAGGCTAACAGTATAGAAAGGGGGATGATCATGAAATCACTTGAATTCATAATGATTTTTTTCAAAGGATCAGCAAAGAGGAGAGGTGAGCGGAGTCCCAGGGCTCTCTGCAGAGCCCTCTGGGGGCTTAGTCTGGCTGTAGATTTCCATCTGCTGAGGCTCCAAAGAGGCCCCTACTCAGCTGGGCTGGGTGATCCATAAGCCCCTGTCGGTATGCATGAGACCTCTTCTGTTTCATTTGGTTTAAATCCCCCCTGCTTAACACTATTCTATTTACATAACCACTGCATTCTATTTACATAACCGCTGTTAACAAGCACCTCCCTCCAGGGCATTGGTTCAATCCCCACTGTTTCATGATATGTTTTTGCTCCACCCCCCCTCCTTGTCACACCCTGATCCCTTCTTTGTCACACCCTGATTTTCACCAGTCACTTTTCTCTCCACCCTCTCTATGTCACATCCTGTTTCCACCCTACTTGGCAAGTATATATAAAGACAGCATTGTGAGTTTTACAGTACAGTACCTTGAATTTAGCTTAGCTCGTCTTAGATTGGGCTGCGTCCTGCATGAATAACGAGATACTGCCTACAACCCAGCCATGAGTCCCGGGTCGTCTGTTACCTGCCCGTGAAGCCAGCCCGGCGAAAACAACCTAGCCCACTGAAAACAACATAACCTGTCGAAAACAACAAGCCCCAAACTCAGCATCAGTGGTGATGCCCAGAGTCTGACATAGTTCTTACAGCTGAATTTGCAGTCTGGAATGCTAAAGACTGGAAATATTAAAACAACGATTTTCATTTGTCAAGAAACTGTATATAGGTAAGGAATGTAATACAATTGTGGACTTTCTTTCCCTTTCTTTCTGTCTCTTTCCCTCCCTTCTTTCCTTCCTTCCTTCCTTCCTTCCTTTCCCTTTCTTTCTTTCTTTCTCTCTCTCTCTCTCTCTCTCTCTCTCTCTCTCTCTTTCTTTCTTTCTTTCTTTCTTTCGGCCCTGATCAACTCTGGCTTATAGTGTTGTGGAGGACTGAACCTTGGATCCAGGAGCCTCAGGTATGAAAGTCTTTTTTTTTGCCTCCAGGGTTATTGCTGGGGCTCAGTGCCTGCACCATGAATCCACTGCTCCTGGAGGCTATTTTTCCCCCTTTTGTTGCCCTTGTTGTTGTTGATGTCATTCGTTGTGGGATAGGACAGAGAGAAATGGAGAGAGGAGGGGGAGACAGAGAGGGGGAGAGAAAGACAGACACCTGCAGACCTGCTTCACCGCCTGGGAAGCGACTCCCCTGCAGGTGGGGAGCCAGGGGGCTCAAACCGGGATCCTGACGCCCGGTCCTTGTGCATTGTACCACCTGCACTTAACTCACTGAGCCACCACCCAACCCCTATGAAAGTCTTTTTGCAGAACCACTATGGTATCTCTCTGGGCCACGGTTTTGGAATTCTAATCTAGATGTAACATGACTATGCTTTAGAGTTCAATAATAATGACCAGCCATGGCCCTTTATGTATCTGTCAGCACACTGTGTGCTGGATGTGGCATATATATACACAACGTGGCTCCATTTACCCAATAAGCCTACAGTGGAAGTTCCACAATTATTCCTACTGGAGCACTGAGACAGTCATGGTGAACTCATGCAAATTCACATAGGTAGGGGACCTGTAGAAGAAAGCATTTTGAACTCATGTCTCTGCAATTGTATTTGATTCTAGCTTGCTTACTTATTATAGAGCTAGTTTTCAGTATGGTGCTGGGCAATGTATACACAGCCTGATGTGTGCACAGGGGCTCTGATCCACTTCGTAGACCCGTTTTAGTATTCTTTTTTCATTGGGACATGAATTGTTTACAGTGAATATATTTGATGGTCCATGTGTACAATTTCTCAGTTTTCTGCAAAACATTCTCCCCCCACCCCCAACAGCCTGGGTCGTCTTCCACCTCCAGAGTCCTTTAGTTTGGCCAAGACACAAAACCAGTCCATGCTCAGCTTTGCGTTTCCCCTCCTGTTCTTATTTCTCCACTTCCGTTCATGAGCGAGATCACCTCACCTTCTTCCTTTTCTTTCTGGCTGATCTCACTTACCATGATCCCACTCACAAACAGAAGTGGAGAAAGAACAGAAAGGGAAACTCAAAGTGGAGAGAGCGTGCATGAAGCTCTTTAAAAAGCAACTCATAAACAGAAGTTGAGGAGGAAGGACAGACAGGGAAGCTCAAAGCAGAATCTGACTGAGTTTGGAGTAAGGCACCAAAGTAAGAAGCTCCGGGTGCAGGGGGAGGGTAGATCTTCAACTTCACTATAGGGGGTGGTGGGGGCAGGGGCACAGACCTTGGGTGGCAGGAATGGTGTTACTATATACACTGCTATTAATTTATAGTCTTATAAATCACTATTTAATCAATATGAGAAGGGGAAAACAGATTGAGTGTCTTGAACTTTTTGATGCATAGACCCCAGTTCTGAGTACATATTCCTTCAGTCTAAGCACTTAGGACTTCAAATTGGTCACCTGATTGGGTTTTAACCATGGGCTTAAATTGCTAATACATTTCTAATAATAACTGTTTCTTTGAAATATTAATTCACCGATAATCTTAGACCAGGGAGACCAGAAGCAACTTCTTTTGTCACTATATAAGATACAGCTGTGTGTAAATAGCATTAAATGACATAAATTATGGTGAGGTCTTGATACAGCAAATCCTAACCCTGGGATTTTCAAAGTCAACCAAATTCCCAAAATAACTTGGTTACAATAATACTTATCTACTGCCTTCTTAAGTCCTAAGACAACAGGAACCTGCCCCATTCTCTATAAAAACCCATATTCCTCCCAGTCCTGGCACTTCTAGGTGTGTTTCCCTGCAGCCCCTTATAGAACCACACCAACTGATCCTGCATCTGCCAATCTCAGCCTAATCACTGCAACCGGTACCACCACTGCCGGGCTGGCTTCACGGGCGGGAGAGAGAGACGACCAGGGACTCATGGCTGAGTGGTACGCAGTTCAGTCTTTATTCATGCGGAACGCAGCGCAATCTAAGCTCTCTCTAATCACAATCCTGTCCTTATCTCTCCTGAGGCAGAAGAGTCATATCCAGAAGAGGATGTACATAGGATAGGGGGCGGGGAGAAGGAAAAAGTGTGTAAAACAGGGAGGATTAAACCAATGCCCTGGAGGCAGGGCGGTGCTTAGTTAACAGTGGTTGTGTAAATAGAACACAGTGTTAAGCAGGGGGGATTAAACCAATGAAACAGAAGGGGTCTGAGAAGCAGAATGTAGAAGCAGACCAACACACCACAACGTGTTTCACCTCAGACTGTGTCCAGAGACGCCAGTCCTGGGATGTCAACCCTTCAGCTCCAGCACTCTGCGGAGACCATTCCTAGCCCACAGGACTCCCCAGTTCCATATTGGGTGGTGCACTTCCTAACAAAGCCACAGCACCTCGGCATGGACCAGAGCCCATGAGACAGAACACACACGCACATGCATCCATAAGTCAGGACCTAGAGTAAACATGCACAGCAGTCTACAGTGATTCAGTAAGTGCAGCAAGCAAGTAGGAAGACTTAAAAAGGACACTTTTTCAAAAATTAAGTACCATGAAGTACTTAATCAGATAGTTTCTACTTAGACCTAGAGACCCTTCTCACCTACTTCCTATTTCACTTCCCACAGTCATTCTAAGGCTAACCCTGTCAGACAAAGCAAGGACTACAAAAGCTGGATAAGGGCAAGAGACCAGCACACTTGAACGATGACTCTTTAGTCACTACCAGGCCACCCCATCAGCTGGGACCCTAGTCAGGGAGCCCTGCGATTCCGACACAGACACAATGGGCCTAGACCTCTCACAGAGCCCTCTCTCCACTGACACTGATCATCTCCATCAGGAACAATAGAATGGATTCCTCTGTGGGCCCTATAGGACCTTGCCCTCAATGTGGATCAACAATGGTAGGGACAGCTCCATTCTCTGAAGGGAGGTTGGGCCAACACACTGTCACTTGAGGAAGATGGGTCCTGAAATTAGTGTAGCCTGGAATGTTCCTAGCCGTGACCACAGAATGTGAGCTCAGACCTACAGGGATGCTGAGGCTCCTGTGCTGACTATGGGCCCCAGATCAGATTGATGGGGTTTACTGTTAACAATATTTATACACTTTCCCCATATTTGGGAGCTACTCTCTGCTCTGATTCAGCTCTTATTTCCAATTCTGACACCATCTCCCCAGATAATACCTTTGGTCCACCTGCATGTGAGCTGTCAGGCTCAGGCAAAAATTGGTAAAGTCATGGGCCCTTGGAATAGACCTGAAATAGACCTACTGGCTTTTTCCATAACAGAGGCCCCAAATCTCATCAGCTATATTCTTACCTTTAGGTTTCTGATTATTAAACAATTTGTTCTGCTTTATATATGAATGCTTTTGCAGCCACTAAGTTGCAGATGCTACCATGATGCCAACCGGACTTCTCTGGGCAGACGACCTCACCAATGAGTCCTGGAACTCCAGAGCCCTGCCCCACTAGGGAAAGAGAGAGACAGGCTGGGGGGACAACACCCATGTCCAGCGGAGAAGCAATTACAGAAGCCAGAGCTCCCACCTTCTGCTCCCCACAAAGATCCTGGGTCCAGACTCCCAGAGGGATAAAGAACAGGGAAGCTTCCAGTGGATGGGATGGGACAGGGAACTCTGGTGGTGGGAACTGTGTGGAAATATACCCCTGTGATCTTACAATCTTGTTAATAATTATTAAGTTACTAGTAAAAATATAAAACACAATTCCTTCAAGCTCCATCCAAGATGAGCTGACAAAGGTGAAATCACCATTTTTAACAGCTGAGTAGTATTCCATTGTGTATCTAGACCACAGCTTGCTCAGCCACTCATCTGTTGTTGGACACCTGGGTTGCTTCCAGGTTTTGGCTATTACACATTGTGCTGCCAAGAACATATGTGTACACAGATCTTTTTGGATGGGTGTGTTGGGTTCCTTAGGTTCTATCCCCAGGAGAGGAATTGCAGGGTCACAGGGCAGGTCCATTTCTAGCCTTGTGAGAGTTCCATTTTTATTCTACATTGGAGAGAGAGAGAGAGAGAGAGAGAGAGAGAGAGAAGAGAATAGGAGAGAAGAGGTGGAATGACCACAGACTCCTCCATCGCATCCTATGCTCCTTCCATGAGCTCCTGGAACCCAAGACCAAGTGGTGGGCCGTGGTAGCAGGATATGTTTTCTTTCCCTGCCTGCACCATTTCCCCAGCCTCCTGGATTCATCACTTCCAAAGCCATTTAATTCACAGTTAAAGCGCACAGCCACACAGCTCCACAACATTCTCCTGAGACTCTCCAGCGTCCCCTCAGCTGGAATCTGGGGTGCTCTGATTTGCAGAAGCATCATTCTAAAATCTCACCACATACCTGTTTTTCAAAACAACTTTACTACACCAGGAAACAGTCCCTTCATTTTCAAATGAAGTTTGAAAGTTATTTTTAAACGCAGAGGGTGAGCGGTCAGAAGTCCCAGAGCACCTCGACATGTCAAAGCCCCAACGTGAAGACTGACTTGTGATTCTGGGTGCAGACTGGGAGGCCCTCACTGCTCTGCCTTTTGGTAGCTCCTTTTCACTTTGTCTTCATTTGACGGAAAGCAGTTAGCCAGTTGTCCCCTCAGTGAGCCCGGAAGACGGTTTTCTTTATGACAACGTCTCTAACACATGCTTTTCAGAATAGAACTATTTCTCTTTCAAGCATCTTCATATAGATGGGTTTTAGGATCACCCTGTTGTATTTAGTTTAAATACATGTTTTTACGGCTTTAGATGTTCATCCTATCCAGACTCGAGCACCCCAGAAAAATTCCTCTGGTTCAATGAGTCAGGTCAGTAAAACTAAAAAAAGAAATAGCTTTAAAATGCTAAAGAGATACCTGACTCTCAGAGTCACTGTGGTACTTATCACGCTTTGTGTCCTGTTCATCAATCTCAAACAACACTGCATCACTTTCTGAGATTTCACACTTTTTCCCCAGCCCAGCTCTTTCCTGTGACCACTTGTTTGTGACCAAGATGGCCAGCCATCTTGGTCACAAACACCACCGATGGCCGTTCTCCTTTCCCCCACTTCAGGGCTTTGAGGTCTGTGTCCCATGCTCCCCAGCACCTGGAGAGGGAACTCAAACCCCCTCTACCTCGCGTGGGTCCGTGGATCGCTGCTCACCTGGTGTCTCTGAACTGGCACAGCCCTGACACTGCGTCACCGTGAGGGGATGATCTCCCTCCACGCACGAGCCCAGACAACTGGAAACCAGACCTGTAAGCAAAACGTGGGAGGAGACGGTTTTTCTCTTCTTACCCTCGAAGGCCTTCTGGCCTGGGAGTTGCCACCACTTTCAGTGACTTCTTTTTCTTTTTCTTTCTTTCTTTTTATTCTTCTGTTATTGATAGTCTGTTACAAGATGATAAGATGACAGTGTCTAATTCCACACCACACGCACCACCACAGAGACCCACCAGAGTTCTCACATGTCGAACAAGCAGTTTGTGTCTGTTTCATTCGTTTTGAGCAGGTTCATGTGAACCCGATCTCTACATATCATATGGGAGTGAGACCATCTGGAAGCTGTCCTTCATCTCTTCACTTATTTCTCTAAGTATCATCACCCCAGTTTCATACATTTCCCCCCAAGGACATGATATCTTTTTTTTTTTTTTTTTTTTTTTACTGCAGAGCAGTATTCCATAGAATGTCTATCCCATAACTTCTCTGGCCAGTCATCTGTGGGTGGGCATCTTTTTCTTTTTAATTTTTTAAAAATATTTATTTATTTATTCCCTTTTGTTGCCCTTGTTGTTTTAGTGTTGTAGTTATTGATGTCGTTGTTGTTGGATAGGACAGAAATCAAGAGAGGAGAAGACAGAGAGGGGGAGAGAAAGACAGACACCTGCAGACCTGCTTCACCGCCTGGGAAGCGACTCCCCTGCAGGTGGGGAGCCGGGGGCTCAAACCGGGATCCTTATGCCGGCCCTTGTGCTTTGCGCCACCTGCGCTTAACCCTCTGTGCTGCCGCCAGACTCCCAGAGTGTTTTTTTTCTAATGTGATAGTTCTTTACTATTTTTTAAATATAACTTATCAAGCAGGATTCCCCAACCAGTCCAGTGAGTGAGGCACTAAGTGAACCCTCTTAAGAAACCAAGACCCAAGGGCCAGGTTAAGCACACACACTATAGTACGCAAGGACCTGAGTTCAAGCCCCTAGACCCCAACTGCAGGGGGAAAGCTTCACGAGTGGTGAAACAGGGCTGCAGGTGTCTCTCTGTCTCTCTCCATCTCTATCTTCCCTTTCCCTCAATTTCTCTCTGTCTCTATCCAATAATAAATAAAGTTTAAGAAAAAGAATTTAAAAATATTTTTTAAAAAGGGGGGAAAGAAAAGAAACCAAGACCCAGAATGGCCCCAGCTAGGAGGAGGGGAGGGAGAGAGAGAGAGAGAGAGAGAGAGAGAGAGATTGATTCTGACCTGAGCCCAGAAGCCAGCTCTCAGTGGCAACAGCCAACTTGGCGATTGTGCCATAGTTGGGTGTAATTTGCAATAGTAACTTATTCACTCTGACTTTTCTCTTAGTGTTTTTTTAGCCGCCCTCCATTTCATTTCTCTTTATGGTACTCTCGCTATCCATCAATTACTAAGTCTTTGCTACTTCCGAGGGGGAAAGCCTTGGTTCAGACTGCCCTGCCTCGGTTTGCCGCCTCTTAGGAAGCTGCGATAATGACACACCTCTGCATCTTTCATTACACAGGCGAGGCTGTTGTGCTCACAGGGTCAACAGGAAACAGCTTCTTGAACACGGGGAGCCAGCAAAAGGAACAGCAACTCTGAAAGCAAATTTCCTCGTTCTGAACTTCTTTTTCCCCCTCCCCTGCAAAATTAGAGTTTCGCTAAGAAACTTCCCATGAATGTGAAAATACCCGCCCCTAGGTAATTCCAGAGTTCCACGTGGCATGTAGGTTCCCTCCTCGCTGCCTGCAAGTGAACAACGTAGGGCTGGGGAGCTCTGCCCAGTGACTGCAGCTGTGTCCAGAGGCAGGAGGGCCCCATGCCCCCTGCACCCACAGCAGAGGCACCTGTGCGGCCTGGCCTCACTGGCTGCTCCCCACGTGGCCCACCTGTCTGTGCCTCTCTGCACTTCTTTCTGTCAGTCAGGTGGCATGCTGCCGGTCCCAGTTTGGGGCGCCAGTTGCCGGTCTAGCTTCGAGAGCAGGAGAGAGACGACAAGGGACTCATGGCTGAGCTGGGAAACAGTATCTTGTTTATTCATCAGCTACATCGCCTTTTATGCATCTCTTCACCGGAAGTGGCAAGGGAAAGGAAATGACTAGGAGAGGGGGCGGAGCAAAAAAAAAGAGCAGGAACAGAACAGAGCAAGCTTCCATCTAACCAGCGGGGATGAAACCAATACCCTGCAGGCAGGGCGGGACCCAGGTCAAACCGTGATGATGTAAATAGACCTCATCGTAAATAATGCAAGGAACCTAATGTGATACCAAAACTGAAGGTCTTAGAAGCAGACCAACAGCAACATAGCACATCCAAGTATAGAACAGTCTCTGTGTGTCTCAGTGTGTCTGTCTGTCTGTCTCTGTGTGTCTGTCTGTGTCTGTGTGTGTCAGTGTGTCTGTGTCTGTCTCTGTATGTCTGTCTATGTGTCTGTGTGTTTCAGTGTGTCTGTCTCTGTGTGTCTGTGTGTGTGTCTATGTGTCTGTATGCCTCACTCAGTGTGTCTGTGTGTGTGTCGATGTGTCTGTGTGTGTGTCTGTGTGTCTCACTCAGTGTGTCTGTGTGTCTCTATGTGTGTCTATGTGTCTCACTCAGTGTGTCTGTGTGTCTGTGTGTGTGTCTATGTGTCTGTGTGTGTGTCTATGTCTGTGTGTCTCAGTGTGTCTGTGTGTCTCTGTGTGTGTCTATGTGTCTGTGTGTGTGTCTATGTGTCTGTGTGTCTCACTCAGTGTGTCTGTGTGTCTCTGTGTGTGTCTATATGTCTGTCTATGTGTCTCACTCAGTGTGTCTGTATGTCTGTGTGTGTGTCTATGTGTCTGTGTGTGTGTCTATGTGTCTGTGTGTCTCACTCAGTGTGTCTGTGTGTGTGTCTATGTGTCTGTGTGTGTCTGTGTGTCTCTGTGTGTGTGTCTATGTGTCTGTGTGTGTGTCTATGTGTTCGTGTGTCTCACTCAGTGTGTCTGTGTGTCTCACTCAGTGTGTCTATGTGTCTGTGTGTGTCTATGTGTCTCAGTGTGTCTGTCTCTGTGTGTCTGTGTGTGTGTCTATGTGTGTGTGTCTCAGTGTGTCTCTGTGTGTCTATGTGTCTGTGTGTCTCACTCAGTGTGTCTGTGTGTGTGTCTATGTGTCTGTATGTCTGTGTGTCTGAGTGTGTTTCTCTGTGTGATTGTGTGTCTCAATGTGTGTGTGCCTATGTGTCTGTGTGTCTCAGTGTGTCTGTATGTCTCTGTCTCTGTATGTCTGTGTGTCTGTGTGTCTCACTGTGTGTTTCTGTCTCTGTGTGTGTCTGTGTGTGTCTCAGTGTGTCTGTGTGTGTCTCTATGTGTCTGTGTCTGAGTGTCTCAGTGTGTGTCTGTCTCTATGTGTCTGCATGTCTGTGTGTGTCTCTACGTGTCTGTGTGTCTCTATGTGTCTGTGTGTCTCAGTGTGTGTCTGTCTCTATGTGTCTGCATGTCTGTGTGTGTCTCTACGTGTCTGTGTGTCTCTATGTGTCTGTGTGTCTCAGTATGTGTGTCTGTCTCTATGTGTCTGCATGTCTGTGTGTGTCTCTACGTGTCTGTGTGTCTCTATGTGTCTGTGTGTCTCAGTATGTGTGTCTGTCTCTATGTGTCTGCATGTCTGTGTGTGTCTCTATGTGTCTGTGTGTCTCTATGTGTCTGTGTGTCTCTATGTGTTTCTGTGTCTCTGTGTCTGCATGTCTGTGTGTGTCTCTATGTGTCTGTGTGTCTCTATGTGTCTCTATGTGCATGTGTGCCTATGTGTATTTGTGTGTGCATCTGTGCCTGTGTGTGTACCTCTGTAATTTATTTATTATTTATTCCCTTGTGTTGCTCTTGTTGTTTTATTGTTGTTACGACTGGTGTTGTTGTTGTTGGATAGGACCGAGAGAAATGGAGAGAGGAGGGGAAGACAGAGAGGGGGAGAGAAAGACGGACACCTGCAGACCTGCTTCACCGCCCATGAAGTGACTCCCCTGTAGGTGGGGAGCCGGGGCTAGAACCGGGATCCATACGTTGGTCCTTGCGCTTTACATCACGTGCGCTTAACCTGCTGTGCCACTGCCTGACTCCCACCCTGAACTGCTTTCTTTCTTTGTCCTTTTTCTTTTATTTTTTATTTCCCTTTTGTTGCCCTTGTCTTTATTGTTATTGTTGTTGTTGTTATTGATGTCGTTGTTGTTGGACAGGACAGAGAGAAATGGAGAGAGGAGGGGAAGACAGAGAGGGGGAGAAAAGGCAGACACCTGCAGACCTGCTTCACCGCCTGTGAAGCGACTCCCCTGCAGGTGGGGAGCCGGGGGCTCCAATCGGGATCCTTGTGCTGGTCCCTGCACTCTGCGCCACATGCGCTTAACCTGCTGTGCTACCGCCCGACTCCCTCAAGTGCATATTTTTATGGGTGGGTGGGTGGGTGGGTAGAGTTATCGATATTTCGGAATAGGCTAACTGGTGCTACTGGTTCTGAAACGCCTGTCCCATCCGGCTGACAATCTGAGCAAGGTCTCTCTATAATGATCTATAGAAAATGCCGATTTCTGTGTTCATTTCCCCATTGTACCTTTGTGGCCATACAGATCACAGGGCAGACTAATCAGCAACAGAATTGGTAAGTGTAGATTTCGCTGCTCAAGGATGGCATTGTGCCAAGCGCTGTGAGATCTAAGAAATGAATTTAAATACAATTTGTCCTCGAGATTTCTATTCAACATGAGGAAAAGAAATAAGTGGCTTCCAACAAAAATGGGACTGAGTCCCAGCCCTGGTCTTGTCACCTAGACACTGAACACCAATTTCTTTCCAGTGGACACATTTGTTTGCTGGTCTATGGAAACAAGCTACTGGTAATTAACCCATAATGGCGGGACCAAACAAACTTTCTTCACAACAACGTAAGATATATACCCACTGGGAGTCAGGCAGTAGCGCAGCGGGTTAAGCGCACGTGGCGCAAAGCACAAGGACCAGCAAGAGGATCCCGGTTCTAGCCCCCGGCTCCCCACCTGCAGGGGAGTCGCTTCACAGGCGGTGAAGCAGGTCTGCAGGTGTCTGTCTTTCTCTCCCCCTCTCTGGCTTCCCCTCCTCTCTCCATTTCTCTCTGTCCTATCCAATAAGGACAAAAACAATAATAACCACAACAATAAAACAACAATGGCATAAAAGAAAATAAATAAATATTTAATCAAAAACAAACTTTATGCAGCAAAGAGTTCTGCCAATATTTTCCTCTAAGTATCTGATAGTTTGTGGTCTAACCTCCAAGTCCTTGATCCACTTGGAATTTACTTTTGTATTTGGTAAAATACAGTGGTTCAATTTCATTCTTCTGCATGTTTCAACCCATTGTTTCCAACACCATTTGTTGAAGAGACTCTGCTTTCCCCATTTAATAGTCTGGGCCCCTTTGTCAAAGATTAGATGTCCATAGGTGTGGGGCCTCACTTCTGGGCTCTCAATTCTATTCCACTGGTCAGTGTGTCTGTTCATGTTCCAGTACCAAGAAGTTTTGATGACAATGGCCCTATAATGCAGTTTGAGATCTGGGAGTGTGATGCTTCCGGTTCTGTTCTTTTTCATTAAGATTGTTTTGGCAATTCTAGGTCTTTTCTGGTTCCAGATAAACATTTTTTCTATTCTCCTAAAAAATTTGCTTGGGATATTGATGGTGATAACATTAAATTTGTAGATGGCTCTGGGTGGTATATTCATTTTGAAGATGTTAATTCTTCCAACCCATGAACATGGAATATCTTTCCAATTCTTTGTATCTTTTTCAATTTCCTTGAGTAGTGACTCATAATTTTCAGTATACAAGTCTTTCACTTCTTTGGGTAGGTTGACTCCTAGATATTTTATTGTGTTTGTTGCTATAAATATTGGCAGAACTCTTTTTTGCATAATTTTTAAAAAACATCTTCAATGAAAGGAATCCAATTACAAAGAAGACTAAGGCAAGTATAAACCTATGGGATTACATCAAATTAAAAAGCTTCTTCACAGCAAAAGAAACTACTACCCAAACCAAGAGACCCCTCACAGAATGGGAGAAGATCTTTACATGCCATACCTCAGACAAGAGTTTAATAACCAACATATATAAAGAGCTTGCCAAACTCAACAACAAGACAACAAATAACCCCATCCAAAAATGGGGGGAGGACATGGGCAGAATATTCACCACAGAAGAGATCCAAAAGGCCGAGAAACACATGAAAAAATGCTCCAAGTCTCTGACTATCAAAGAAATGCAAATAAAGACAACAATGAGATACCACTTCACTCCTGTGAGAATGTCATACATCAGAAAAGGTAACAGCAGCAAGTTCTGGAGAAGGTGTGGGGTCAAAGGAACCCTCCTGCACTGCTGGTGGGAATGTCAATGGGTCCAACCTCTGTGGAGAACAGTCTGGAGAACTCTCAGAAGGCTAGAAATGGACCTGCCCTATTGCCCTGCAATTCCTCTCCTGGGGATAGATCCTAAGTTAACTCAACACATCCATCCAAAAAGATCTGTGTACACATATGTTCTCGGCAGCACAATTTGTAATAGCCAAAACCTGGAAGCCACCCAGGTGTCCAACAACAGATGAGTGGCTGAGCAAGTTGTGGTCTATATACACAATGGAATACTACTCAGCTGTAAAAAATGGTGACTTCACCATTTTTAGCCGAATTTGGATGGATCTTGAAAAAATCATGTTAAGTGAAGTAAGTCAGAAACAGAAGGATGAATATGGGATGATCTCACTCTCAGGCAGAAGTTGAAAAACAAGATCGGAAAAAAAACAAAAAAAGTAGAACCTGAAATGGAATTGGCGTACCGCACCAAAGTAAAAGACTCTGGGGTGGGTGGGTGGGGAGAATACAGGTCCAAGAAGGATGACAGAGGACCTAGTGGGGGTTGTATTGTTATATGGGAAACTGGGGAATGTGATGCATGTACAAACTATTGTATTTACTGTTGAATGTAAAACATTAATTCCCCAATAAAGAAATTAAAAAAAAAATGAAGCAGGTCTTCCCTTCTATCTTCCTCTCCCTTCCCCTCCCCTCTCAATTTATCTCTATTCTAACACCCCCAAAACAAACAAACAAACAAAAAGATATATTCCCACAGAGACATGAGAAACTGAGCTACAACCACAGAAGAAACTCTTATTCTGCAAACCCTGGGGTGAGAACCCCAAGTTCTGAATTATAAATGCCAGTCCCCAAGGAAAAGGTGAATCAGAAAGGTTTGCTAGGGTTCATTTTCACTCCTACAGCTGCATTTTAATGGAGCTTTGCTTGGCATCACGGTCGGCTCACGCAAAGTGAAAACAGTCATAGAGACAGCCCATGTAGACGCACACTTACTCACTTCCTCCCATGCTAATGTGCTTTATTATTTTTTTAAAAAAATATTTCATTTATTTCCTGTATAGAGATAGAAATTAAGAGGGAAGGGGGAGATGATAGAAAGAAAGAAAGATAGATGGATGGATGGATGGATGGATAGATAGATAGATAGAGAGAGAGAGAGAGAGATGATATAGACAGACAGACAGACGATAGACCTGCAACACTACTTCACTGCTTGAGAGCCCTGCTCAGCTTTGGCTTATGGCTGTGTAGGTGATTGAACCTGGGACTTGGGAGTCTCAGGCATGAAAGTGTCTCTGCATAACCATTATGCTATCAAGCCCCACCCACATGTATCCATGCTCAATTTCTTTCCATTGCTTAGTAGTATTCCATGATACATATACATCAAAGTGTCTTTGATCTTTCCCCTGTCGGGAAGAATGCTGGGTAATTTATAGGTGGCTGCAAAAACAAACAAGCAAAACTGCTCATTATAAAAACAAACCAGAACTCCCTCTGTCTGCATTCTAAAAGTATCACGGTACCTATTCCCAGAGAAGCAAATGTTAGAAAAGATGACTAGAGAGGGCTCTGACCCCAGTTCCACCAAGATCTGGAACTTTGGTGACAAGGAAACTTTATGTTTACCCCATCACTGAGAGGAAAGAGATTTTGGAAATCCCTTGAGGAAGTCACGTGCTATTTTGATTATCTGAGAGGGAAGAGGTAAAAGGGAGAACAAGAGTGGGGATGATTTCATTCATAAGTGAAAGACAGAGACTTGAAACACTCGAACTTGAATATATATATATATATATACAATTAATGCATAACCATGGTGTTTACTACTGGCACGGATGACCAAGAATTTGTTGGTGAGAGAGCTGTGGAATTATAATCCCTGTTATCTTTATTTATTTTTTTGTTGTTGTTGCCTCCAGTGTTGTCGCTGGGGCTTGGTGCCTGCACTAGGAATCCATTGCTCCTGGAGGCCTTTTTTTTTCTGATTTTATTGGATAGGGCAGAGAGAAATTGAGAGAGGATGGGAAGATAGAGAGGGAGGGAGGGAGAGAGAGAGAGACACCTGAAGACCTGTGTCACCATTTGTGATGTGCCCTTCCTGCAGAAGGGGAGCTAGGGGCTTGAACTGGGATCCTTGAAGGGGTCCTCGCGCTTCAGACTCTGTGCTCTTAACCAGGTGCACCACTGTCTGGCTCCTTTATCTTATAATTGTGTAAATCACTATTAAATACCTAAGAAAGATTAAAAATAAAAAGGAAGAAAGAAAGAGAGAAGGAAGGAAGGAAGGAAGGAAGGAAGGAAGGAAGGAAGGAAGGGAGGGAGGAAGGAAGGAAGGGAGGACGGAAGGAAGGAAGGAAGACGTTCCAAGACCCGTCAAGGGCAGCTTCTCCGCTTTCCTCCTCAGGGTCTCCGTTGGGGCTCAGTCCGTGGTAATCACCAGCCCCACTTCTCCTGTGCTCATCTGAGACCACACGATCTACTAGAGTCGATGGCTCCTTGACTCAGTTGTCTTTTTGTATTTGTGATTCATAGTGTGTGACAGGATTGTAAGCTGACAGGGCCTAGTCCCCATACCACCACACCCATCAACAGATCTGTGTCCCTACCCTCCCACCTCCCAGAGATCACCACCAGAGTCCTCACAGTCTTAGAAACTGTTTGCTTGATTTATTTTTATTTTATTTTTTTTAATTATCTTTATTTGTTGGAGAGAGACAGTCAGACATTGTGAGGGAAGGGGGAGACAGAGAGGGAGACAGAGAGACAGATACCTGCAGACCTGTTTCACCACTGCAGGTGGGGACTGGGCTCAAACCCGGGTCCTTGTGCACCATAACGTGTGCATTCAATCAGGTGCATCGCCACCCAGCCTTGATTTACTTACTTGTTAAGTTTCCTTGGTCCCATTCTAATAACTGGGTCTTGCATTCCTTAAGGTCTCAATGACCACCACCACCTATAACCCTCACATCACCCTGCAAGAACAGACTCTCCCTGCAGCCTAGCAAGACCCAGGGAATATGCACTGAGGATGAGGAAGACATCTTTCCCCTTGAAGGCCCAAGACTTTCCTCATCACGCTGTCCTCGTCCCACTGTGATCACATCCAAAACGACACAGGCAAGATAGGGTTCCCACGCAAGACCTCCGTTTTCATTCCCCAACAAAGGCTAGTCTAGTTGGAGGCGGGTCAGAGCAGATGCCTTTTAGATTTTAAAAGCACACGGAAGGAGCTGAGAAGTCGCTGGCTAGGCAGCCAGGCATTCTGTGAGCACAAATGGGTGAGGAAATGCTTTATTGTTATCTCTGGCGGCTATGAATAAATCTTGCAGTGCTGGATGGGAGGGCTTTGTGTGTCACGCTCCATTTCCCACAGGATCTCATCACGGGAGAGCTGTCAAAAGGTGGGGATGCATGATGCCGTCCTGACCTCCCTGGGCAGACGCCCTCACCCACGTGTCCTGGAGCCTCCCCTCCCCAGAGCCCTGCCCCACTAGGGACAGACAGACACAGGCTGGGGGTGTGGATCCACCTGCCAACACCCATGTCCGGCGGAGAAGCAATGACAGAAGCCAGACCTCCCACCTTCTGCTCCCAATAATGATCCTGGGTCCATGCTCCCAGAGGGATAAAGAATAAGAAAGCTTCCAGTGGAGGCGATGGGACCCTGAACTCTGGTGGTGGGAAGTGTGTGGAATAATATCCTGTGGTCTTGGGATTATTATTAAATCAAAATAAAAAAGAATAAAATTAAAAAATCAAAAGTCATTGCCAAAACCTACCACAGAGATTGGATAGCAAGACCTACGGTCTAATCGAGTCCTTTCTGGATATTATCTGTGAAGTTCAAATCATTTCCACATTTAAGTGCTGGAAAACTACAACGAAATAAGATTTCTATGACTTTTGAAAGCTGTTGTTGGATTTCAGTGTCCATAAATTAAACTTTATAGCCATGCAAAAGAAGGAGGAGGTGAAGAGGAGGAGGAGGAGAGGAAGAGGGAGGAGAAGGAGGAGAAGGAGAGGGGGAAGGGGAAGGGGAAGGGGAAGAGGCAGAAGGCGGCAGGGATGCACAGCTGAAGAAGCTTCTCCCCTCCCTGAACGAAGGTGCATGATCTCCAGAGACAGCCTGTGGGCCCCATCTGCTATCCTCTCTCATGGGGCCTTCTCAGCCTGCTTCTCTCGATGTGAACTCTGAATGGGAAAGGCAATTTGTGGTCATGTTTTGTCTATTTTTTTTTAACATTTAGATATATTTTTATTTTGTGTTTTTAAGGCCAACTCTTACAGCTAGACTTAAGGTATTTTTTTTATTGGGGGGATTAACGTAAATACAGTTGCTGACGCATGTGCAAAATTCTTCAGTTTTCTACAAAATCCACCCCCCATCCCAGCCCAGGTCCTCCTCCACCATTAGACATTGGGACCTGAAAGCACCCCCACCCCCCAGAGTCTTTTATTTTGGTGTGATATACTGACTTCAGTCTAAGTTCTGCTTTGTGTTTTCCCCTTCTGTTCTTATTTCTCAACTTTTGTCTACAAGTGAGATCATCCCATATTCACCCTTCTCTTTCTGGCTAATCTCAAGCCACAGGATTCCTTCAAGCTCCATGCAAGAGGAGGTGAAGAAGGTGGATTCATCATTCTTCACAGCTGAGTAGTATTCCACTGTGTCAGCTTTCTCAGCCATTGTCCGTCTCTGGACGCCTGGGTCAGCCACAGTTTCCAAAGACTGCTGAGAAGGGGAGTGAGAGTGTGTGCTTGGGAGTAGGTGAAATCATGAGGGACCCAGAGACAGAAGTTTTCACATTGGAATGATTCCCTCTTCCTCTCGCCCTCTCTCCTTCCGCCTGACCGCTAACTGTGGTGACCTCAGGTCACAGCCTCTACACCTGGGCCTCGAGAGGCAGCACTGAAGGCCAGCAGAGCGAGCAGCAGAGGCGCTGTCTGCAAAGCTGCAGTAACCCAGCCTATTGGTCTGTACAGAGCCGGCCAGGGCTCCAGGGCACAAGGTGCACAGAGGCGGGAGAAGGCCAGGGACGGCCAGGCCACGGCTCCCAGACCCACAATGCAACCACCACCCCCATTGTTAAGTGCTCTGTGTGTCTAGCAGGCGACTCAAAGCCTTGAGCTACAGGTTATTAAACCCTGCTCCCTGCGGGCACAGAGCCCGTAACAACAGCGGCGCCTTACAGCGGCCTGAGCATGGGGAGTGGGCACTCTGCAAACACCCCCTGCACCCCCACTCCCATGGACAAAATGCTCAAAGCAGGCTGGCCTCCCTTGGTTAAGCTCTATGTTCAGGAACAAAAGCAATCACCATTCAATCCCAGTACTGAAACAAACAAACAAACAAATGTAAAATACGATCTCTAAAAGGTCACTTAGAAGGCCAGGTGAGCACACATGTTACCAAGGGCAAAGACCCAGGTTCCAGCCCCCGCTCCCCACCTGCAGGGGAAAAGCTTTGCGAATGGTGGAGCAGGGCTGCAGGGGTCTCTCTGTCTCTCTCCCTCTTTATCTCCCCCTTCCCATCTCAACTTCTCTCTGTCCTACAAAATAAAGAGAGAAGAGAAGAGAGAGAGAGAGAGACAGAGACAGAGATGCCCTCCAGAAGCAGTGGATTCGTCCACAGGTATTGAGTCCCAGCGATAACCTGGTGGGAATGAATGAATGAATGAATGAACGGTCACTAATTTCTGCCTTCTAAAACTTCCCTTCCTACCCTGGAACGACAGGTTAGAATCATACCAGGCGATTAAGCTGGTATAGCTACAGCAGATGACACTGGGCAGAGGGTGTACCCCACACAGAACTTTAAATCTTCACTTTTATTTTTTTATTGGCTAGAGAAGGAGGGAAATTGAGAAGAAAGGGGCAGACAGAAAGGGAAAGAGACAGAGAGACCCCTGCAGCCCTGCTTCACCACTCGTGAAGCTCCCCCCTGCAGGTGGGGACCAGGGGCTTGAACCCAGGTCCTCAGTTACTGATGTGTTTAATCTGGTGTGCCCCCCACCGTCCCCCTTTAATTATTTATTATGATCAAATATTTATTTATTTATTCCCTTTTGTTGCCCTGGTTGTTTTATTGTTGTAGTTATTATTATTGTTGTTATTGATGGATAGGACAGAGAGAAATGGAGAGAGGAGGGGAAGACAGAGAGGGGGAGAGAAAGACAGACACCTGCAGACCTGCTTCACTGCCTGTGAAGCGACTCCCCTGCAGGTGGGGAGCCGGGGGCTCGAACCAGGATCCTTATGCCGGTCCTTGCACTTTGCGCCACCTGCGCTTAACCGGCTGCGCTAACACCTGACTCCTTATTAGTGGTGGTGGTGGTGGTGGTATTTATTGGCTAGAGACAGAGATAAATTGAGGGGGAGATAGAGAGGGAGAGAGACAGAGAGACACCTGCAGCCCTGCCTCACCACTTGTGAAGCTTTCCCCCTGCAGGTGGGGACCGGGGGCTTGAAGCCAGGTCCTTGCACACTGTAATGTGAGCGCTCAGCCAGTTGTGCCACTGCCACCGCCTGGCCCTGCACCTGAAACCCATCACAGTTGCAGGGGCTGGGAGCCTTCATGGGGACAGGGACCCTTTCTTTTGTCCCCGGCTCTAGCATGTGTCCCTGTATTTGCTCCCCTGGAGCTGCGCTCACTCAGAACCAGGCTGGCAGAGAGAGGTGAACGTCTAATGGTGAAATTACAGGCGTTCTGACAGGTCTGTGAGGAGAGAGCCTGGGGGGTGGGGAGCCTGCCCTCATCCCTCACACATTTCAGTGACAACAAACAGTAGGGTTTAATTTCTTCAGTCTGGGTTTTAGCGGGATTCTCGTCAATCACAGACACTCACGGAGCTCCTGCCCTCTGAGATGTTTCTCGGCACGTACTAGTTCCCTGCCTGACACTTGACAGTTGGGACAGAGTGAGATTGGCAAGCAGAGCATTGGCTCCCTGGGATGGAAACGGGACTTGTGATGATTAGCTTATTGAGAATGGACGCCACTGCTTCAGCCCCGGGCCTTCCTGTGGCCTCCTCCCTGTGCCGCATCACAGAGACGGCACCTGGCCCTTCACAAGAGTTATTGAAAGACCCTGACGGGGTGCCAGGGCAGGTAAGTCTCCGACAGCCAAGGGGATTACCAGGAGAGGGCTGGGGGCTAGCAGGGGTAGTTGTCGCTGTCACTGCTGTATCCCTTTGGGTCTTGTGAGCTTTTCTCCCCCTCCCTCTCCTCTCTCTTCTTTCTTTCTCTCTTTCTCTTTCATTCTTTTTTTCTCTCTCTTTCTTTCTCTCTCTTTCTCTCTCTCTCTCTCTCTTTCTTTCTTTCTTTCTTTTTTGCCTCCAGGGTTATCATTGGGGCTCAGTGCCTACACTACAAATCCACTCACTGCTCCTAGAGGCTATTTTTCTCCCTTTTGTTGCCCTTGTTGTTTATTGTTGTTGTTGTCGTCATTACTGTTATTGTTGTTATTGGGTAGGACAGAGAGAAATGGAGAGAGGAGGGGAAGACAGAGAGGGGGAAAGACAGACACCTGTAGACCTGCTTCACTGCTTGTGAATTAATTAATATGAGAGGGGAAAAATTGATTGAATGTCTCAAACTTTTTAAAGCACAGACTGAGTCTTTTTAATACATAGGCTGAGTCTTTGATATATTGACTCTCTTAAAATCTTAGACCAGGGAGTGAGGCAGTAGTGCAGTGAGTTAAGTGCACGTGGCACAAAGTGCAAGGACCCGCCTAAGGATCCCGGTTCGAGCCCCGGCTCCCCACCTGCAGGGGTGAAGCAAGTCTGCAGGTGTCTGTCTTTCTCTCCCCCCATCTTCCCCTCCTCTCTCCATTTCTTTCTGTCCTATCCAACAATGACGACAGCAAGAACAACAACAACAATAAACAAGGACAACAAAAGGGAAAATAAATGAATAAAAAGCTTAGACCAGGGAGAACAGAAGCAACCGGTGGCACAGCTATATACAAATAATGTCAAAGGACATAAATTATGGTGATGTTGCTGTGTATGATACAGCAAATCCTAACAAAGGGGTATTTCAAAGTTAACCCAATTGCCAAATAATGTGATTATAGCAATAACTATCTATTGTCTTCTTAAACCTTAAGACAGCAGAATTCTCCTACTTCCCCTATAGAGCCTATATTCCCCCAGTCCTGGAACCGTTAGGGTGGGGTTCACTTTCCTGCATGCTTCTCTCAATTCATACCAAATGATATTGCATCCGCCAACCCCAACCTAATCAACACAATGAGTACCACCCCATCATGCTTCACTTTAGACTGTTCAGAGACGTCCGGTGTGGAATGTCAACCCTTCACCCTCATTACTCGGGTGAGACCTTTCCTTTCATAGGATTCTCTAATTCCATTCCAGGAGGTTCACTTCCTAACAAAGTCCCAAAACCTAGATATAGACCAGGTCCCCTGAGATAGAGCATATGTTCACATGTATCCATAAACTAGGGCAAAATATATACCTGAAAGCAAAAGTACACAATAGTCTGTACTGAGTCAATATAAAGCTCATAATGAAATAGTGTCTACTTAGACTTAGATACCCTCCTCACCTACTTCCTATTACAGTTCTCTCACTCACTCCAAAGCTAACCTCATCAAAGCAAGGACTGCAAAAGCTGAATAAGGGCAAGAGACTGGCAGACTTCAATGATGACTCTTAAGTCACTGTCAGGCCACCCCATCAGCTGGGGCCCTATTCAGGGAGTTCTGAGATTCCCAAAAAGACTTGATGGGCCTAGACCTCAAATAAATCCCTCTTTCCATTGTTACCAGTCATTTCTAACAGAAACAACACAACATACCCCTTTGTGGGCCCCCATAGGACCTTGCCCTCAACTTGGATCAACAAAGGTGGAGAATGTTCCATCCTCTGAAGGGAGGCTGGACAACATACTCTATGCTCCACCTGAGGAAGATGGGTCCTGATATTGGGGCAGCTTGGAATGTTCCTACTCATGACCACAGAATGTGAGCTCAGATCTACAGGGATGCAGAGGTCACATAGGCGCCTAAGCTGAATATGGGCCCCAGATCACATCAAATTGATGGGGTTTACAGTCAACAATATTTATACCCCTTTCCCATATTAGGGAGCTGCTCTCTTCCCTGATCCAGCTTTCTGGTCCTTTTACCAGTCATAACATCATCTCCCCAGACAATAACTTGGATCTACCTGCACATCAGATTTCAGGCTCAGGGGAAAAAAGAAAAAAGAAAAAAACTAGTATAGCCACAGGCCCTTTG
The DNA here is from genome assembly GCF_950295315.1 of Erinaceus europaeus. NCBI lineage: Eukaryota > Metazoa > Chordata > Mammalia > Eulipotyphla > Erinaceidae > Erinaceus > Erinaceus europaeus. The sequence continues at coordinate 203,468,346 of NC_080163.1, read as the reverse complement.
GAATAGAACTAAAATATGCCTACTAGCTATCTACAAAATGGAGACCACCGAACTCTTCATCTGCAGTATTCCAGCCTTTAGGTCCATAATTGGTCAACAATTTGTTTGGCTTTGTATGTTAACTCTCTTTTTAGCCACCAGGTTCCAGATGCCAGCATGATGCCGACCAGACTTCCCTGGACAGACAACCCCACCTATATGTGCTGGAGCTCCGCTTCCCCAGAGCCCTGCCCTACTGTTGGGTAGTATGCCACCTCTCCCTGGCTTCTGCTTAACCATATGCCTATATAGGGATTTACTGATCCAAAGCTTTGGTCTATTTACATAAATCACTTTTACATTTACATAAAGCACTCCAGGGCATTGGTGGTTCAGTGATAGGATTCTCGCCTGTTCCGCCCCCTCCTTGTCACACTCTGATTTTCACCAGTCACTTTTCTCTCCACCCTCTCTATATCACATCCTGTTTCCACCCTACTTGGAGAGTATAAAAACAGCTGCTCTTCTGATTAAAGACACTTGGAAATTGCTTTCCAGCTCCGAGAGTTCCAGAGTGTATCTCCTGCGGAAGTTAGTGCGGCACGAGTTCCTGATCCCTCTCCCACGCAGCAGCCTAGATCGGCTCCAGTTGAGTTCTCTCCAAGCCAGAGAGCACTAGCTTGGGAAGAAGTACCCTCAGGCTATCCCGGCACCCTACTAGGGAAAGAGAGAGGCAGACTGGGAGTATGGATCCACCTGTCAACACCCATGTTCAGCGGGGAAGCAATGACAGAAGCCAGACCTTCCACCTTCTGCATCCCGCAATGACCCTGGGTCCACGCTCCCAGAGGGATAAAGAACAGGAAAGCTGTCAGGGGAAGGGAGAGGATACGGAGTTCTGGTGGTGGGAACTGTGTGGAGTTGTACCCCTCTGATCCTATGGTTTTGTCAGTGTTTTCTTTTTATAAATTAAAAAAAAAGTAAAAGAAGTCCCAAACACTGACTCAGAGTTATTACAGTTTGTGTTGTCACTGCTCATCATTCTCCAGTAATCTTATGGTTAGTCAACAGCTTGTACCAAGAACAGAGATCTTTACACTGACTGCACCACGCTTCCATGGGAACCCCTTCCCTCCTGCTTGGATAAATCACATCTTGATTATTTTCAGAGTTGACCTCTCTCCCATCATTATCATAATATAATTCACTGCTCCCTCAAGATACTTGCAGAACCCAGAGCTTCAATTACCTAGTCAGAGAAGCGTTTATAAACACATTTCTAACATGGAACACAGATTCATTTTGACCTAGGGATGAAATAATTTTTTATCCATTTGTTTGTTCTGAAATATTAATGAGGGCAAAGTTTCTTATTGCTTAATCAATTCTAGATCCTATGACGTTAATAGTCTCTTGTGTTTTCGAGCACTTGAATGATCTAACACAGTTTCAACACCTACAGTGAGGAGGAGACTGCACATAAGGCTCTTTCCCTCTGATACTGTCTCCTTGCTAATTTTCATTTATTTTCAGGAGGGTACAGATCCATGCTGAGTGTTACATACGATGTTGGTAAAACACATACACGGTGAGGCAGTTATTTTGTGGACTGCTGCATATCAGAAGGAAGAAGATGGGACAGCCTGCAGAAGCGTCCAAACTCCCCTGTAATACCTTTCAGAGTAAGAGAGTTCTAGAATTTCTGAAGGACATGTTTGTCAGTTTTGCAAACAGCCATCAGGCAGGGCAGCGGGCAGTGGTGTACTTTGTTGAGTGTACAAGACACCATGCACAGAGACCCAGGTTCAAAGCCCTGGTTTCCACTTACAAGGGGAGGGGGTAGCTTTATAAGGGGTGAAGCAGGAGTCTTATCTTTCTCTCTTCCTCACTATCTCCTCTCAATTTCTCTCTGGCCTAGCTAAGAAAATATAACGAAAAGGAAAAGAAAAAGAAAGCCACCAGGAGTACTGGATTTGGGGGTACCAGCACCAAGCCTGTCATAGTTTTGGTAGTAATAATACAAAGAGAAAGAAAGAAAGAAAGAAAGAAAGAAAGAAAGAAAGAGAAAGAAAGAAAGAGAAGGAATGAAGGATGGAAGGAAGGAAGGAAGGAAGGAAGGAAAGATCTTTATTAATGAAAGTGGTCACTTGCGAGTTCTTAAGAGTGTAAACAAAGCCAGTGTTTCTGCATATGTTGGATAGATGGATGGATGGATGGATGGATGGATAGATGGATGGGTGAATGTATGGACAGGCAGACAGACATGACAGATGACAAAAATTTTTTGAAAATTAGGATATTAAAGATCTAAATTTTCAAAAAAGAAAATCCTTCTTTACATTTTTTTTGCCGACACAACCATTCTGCTTTCTTCTACACAACTTTTTAATTTAACTTATTTATTTATTGTTGGATAGAGACAGAAAGAAATTGAGACACGAACTGGAGATAAAAAGGGAGAGAAACAGGGTCCAGGCGGTAACGCAGCGGGTTAAGCGCACGTGGCGCAAAGTACAAGCACCTGCACAAGGATCCCGGTTTGCGCCCCCGGCTCCCCACCTGCAGGGGAGTCGCTTCACAGGCGGTGAAGCAGGTCTGCAGGTGTCTGTCTTTCTCTCCCCCTCTCTGTCTTCCCGTCCTCTCTCGATTTCTCTCTGTCCTATCCCAACAACAACAATAACAAGGGCAACAAAATGGAAAAAAAATGGCCTCCGGGAGCAATGGATTCGTAGTGTGGGCACTGAGCCCCAGCAATAACACTGGAAGCAGAGAGAGAGAGAGAGAGAGAGAGAGAGAGAGGCAGAGGCAGAGAGACACCTGCAGCTCTGCTTCACCACTCGTGAGGCTTTCCCCTGCAAGTGGAGACCGAGGATTTGAACCCAGGGTCTTTGTGCACTGTGATGTGAGAGCTTAACCAGGTGTGCCACCGCCTGGCCCCCAACCTAACTATTTACATCATCACTAGACCTGCTTTGTCCACTGGGAAAGTTATTCTCTCTGCCTTTTCTAAATAAACAACAAGACCACATTACCTCAGCATGTGTTAAAACTTCATTAGACATTCTTCTTTCTGAAAATAATCTCCTTTTTTTTTTTTTTTTTCATTTTCTTCCAAGGGAGAGCGTTCAAGGTCCACAGAATGCCCACCGGGTTGAATGTTGACTCCATGGGATTCAAATCTCACCCTAGTTGCCTGAGGGTATCTGCTCTCCACAATGCCAGGGTTCCGCCATTACCCTCAAAGGTTCTGCTGACCAAAGTGACAGGTGTCCTGCCTTTGTGTATCCTGGGGCAGACGCTGCTCTCCAAGGCGTCCTCTCTGCATTCGGGAAGGTAGGGCCTCCAACCTGGAGTCAGTCGGGTCCCAAGGAGAGGTGCACCAAGCATGGAGCAGAGTCGGAGATCAGTCCTCAGAGACAAGACGGCGTGTCTGTGTCCCCCTGAACTCCGCGGCATCTGGAGAGGTCTGCAGTGAAGGGCTCACGTGCACAGAGCCGACCCAGAGCAACAGAGACCAGAGGAGCCAGTGCTCACGCCTGGCGGAGGGACCACACCCTCCACCTTTCCCGTGGCTGAGGGAAGGGCAGGTGTGTGAGTTCTGAGCACGGGGAGGGGCTCGTGCCGGAGGCCATGGCTGTGAAGCCTCTGTCTTGTCACAATCTTTTTTTTTTTTTAACCTTTTTTTATTTTTTATTTTATTTTTTCCTTTTTGTATGTCGATTTTATTTAATTAAGGGACTTAATGGTTTACCGTCAATAAAGCTGTTGGTACATGTGTAAAATGTCTCAGTTTTCTGCAATACACTCCCCCCCTCCCCGCAGCCCCAGCCTAAGTCCTCCTCCCCCATCAGGCCCCAGAGTCCTTTACTTTGGTGCAACACACCAAACCCAGTCCAAGTTCTGCTTAGTGTTCTCCCATCTGTTCTTAATTTTCAACTTCTGTCCATATCCCTCCTTCTCTTTTTGGCTGATCACAGCTCCATGCTTGAAGGAGGGGAAGAAGCTGGATTCATCCTTCTTCACAGCTGAGTAGTGTTGTCCTGGGCTGTTTGCAGGGAAGCGGATTCCACAGATGCTTCCTCTCCCTCCCCAGGTTCAGTGAGTTTGCTCTGCTGGTCTTGCTGAGTTCAGCCAATCCTTCTGACCACTTGTTGCCTTAATCCTTATTAAAGCAAAACTCTCTCTCCCTCCCTCCCTCCCTTCATCTATCTCTCTCTCCCCCCCCTCTCTCCCCCCCTCTCTCTCCCTCTCTCTCTCTCTCTTTCTCTCTCTCCCTCTCTCTCTCTCTCTTTCTCTCTCTCTCTCTCCCTCTCTCTCTCTCTTTCTCTCTCTCTCTCTCTCTGTATAAGAGAGAAAAGAGCTTGGGGACCAGGTGGTAGTGCACCCAGGTTTGAGCCCCTACCCCCATCCCCACCCCAAAGGGTGGAAAGTTTCTCTCCTTCTCCCCTTTCAATTTCTCTCTGTCTTATCCAATAAAGAGAAAAAAAAAGAATGGGGGAAAAAAAAGAATTCACTGTTGGAAGCACTGGATTTGTAGTGCTGGCAGCAAGCCCCAGCTATAATCCTGGTAGAAATAATAATAATGATAATAATAATAATAGTATAAAGGGGCTTAAAAATTAAGCACACATGTAGGACAGGGTGATATTCAAGTGTTTATTTCTATAGACATAAGCCAAATCTCCCTCCATGTCTTATGTCATTTGTCACATAGACATAAAGAGAGACATGAACAAAGAAGTGAAAAAAAATATTAATAAATAAGAACTCAGCTTCATGAGTGTCTCGGCAGGCCTGCACATGTCTCTCTCCCTCTCTTTATCTCCTCCTTGTCTCTTGATTTCCGGCTGTCTCTCTCCAGGAAGTCAAAATAAGAAAGAAAAGTAGGTGATCCGGGAGGTGGCGCAGTGATAAAGCTTTGGACTCTCAAGCATGAGTTTGATCCCCGGCAGCACATGTGCCAGAGTGACGTCTGGTTCTTTCTCTCTCCTTCTATCTTCCTCATAAATAAGTAAAATCTTTAAAGAAAAAAGAAAGAAAAACAAGTAAAAAGGGGCGGGCCCATCCGTGTACATTGTGGGTATTTAGTAAAGGCTAAATAATAGTAATCAGCTCCCCTCCACTGTAGTCTAGAAGAGGGGTCCCACATGGGTGACCTGAGCTTATATTTTCCGAAGCAGCAGGTAGGATTTCCAAGGCGCTGAGTCTCACAGACCCTCCCCAGAGTGGCTGCTTTGTCATGTGCTTCAAATAGATGGAATTCTACCCAGGCTCTGAATGCAGACTACCAGGCTCAAACCTACACCCAGCATGCTGGTCTTTGCTTTCTCTCTCTCTCTCTCCCTCTCCCTCTCCCTCTCCCTCTCCCTCTCTCCCCCCCCTCTCTCCCTCTCTGTCTCTCCCTCTCTCTCTCTCTCTCCCTCTCCCTCTCCCTCTCTCTCTCCCTCTCCCCCCTCTCTCTTTCTCTCCCTCTCCCTCTCTCTCTCTCCCTCTCCCCCCTCTCTCTTTCTCTCCCTCTCCCTCTCTCTCCCTCTCCCGCCTCTCTCTTTCCCTCTCCCTCTCCCCCTCTCTCTCTCTCCTCTCTCCCTCTCTCCTTCTCCCTCTCTCTCTCCCTCTCCCCTCTCTCTTTCTCTCCCTCTCTCTCTCTCTCTCCCCCTCTCTCCCTCTCCCCCCTCTCTCTCCCTCTCCCTCTCCCTCTCTCTCTCTCTCTCACATTGCTTCCTGTGAGATAAATCCTTCCTCATTTCCCCCAATTATTTTAAGACATTTCCAGGGTCTCACCCATATTCAATACCACCACCCACACTACTCTTTTAATTCTTTTATTCTTCTCAGAGGGTAAAGAGAGAAAGGGCCAAGAGGGAGAGACACAGGAGACAGACCTCACAGCACTGCTCGATCCTCCTCGGAGCTGTGCAAGGTGCTCCTATGTGGTGCTGGAGCTCGAACCCAGGACCTCATGTTTGGTAAGATATGTTCTCTACTTGGAGAGCTGGTTTCCCTTCTAATGTTTATTTCTGATCAGTTTAGTCTTGCATTAGAAACTAGCAAAAAAAAAAAAAAAAAAAAAAGGGGGGCAGGTAGTAGTGCAGCGGGTTAAGCACACATGGTGCAAAGTGCCAGAACTGGCATAAGGATTGGTTCCAGGGGGCCGGGTGGTGGCGCACCTGGTTGAGCGCACGTGTTACAATGCGCAAGGACCCAGGTTCAAGCCCCCGGTCCCCACCTGCAGGGGGAAAGCTTTGCGAGTGGCAAAGCAGGGTTGCAGGTGTCTGTCTGTCTCTTTCCCTCTCTGTCTTTCCCTTCCACTCAATTTCTGACTGTCTCTATCCAATAAATAAATAAAGATAATTTAAAAAAATTAAATGTTTTTTTTTATTTTATAAAAAGGGTTGGTTCAAGCCTCCAGTTCCCCACAGGTAGTGAAGCAGGTCTGCAGGTGTCTGTCTTTCTCTCCCCCCTCTGTCTCCTGTCCTCTCTCGATTTCTCTCTGTCCTGTTCAACAACAATGACAGCAAGAACAACAACAACGCTAAACAACAAGGGCAACAACAGGGAAAAAATAGACTCCAGGAGCAGTGGATTCCTAGTGCAGGCAGCGAGCCCCAGTGATAGCAAAAAAGGGAGGGTATAACCTGGTCCAACCACTCTGGAGAACAGTGTGGAGAGTCCTTACACAAATACAAATGGAGATGCCCTAGGACCCAGCAATTCCACTGCTAGGCATTTACCCAAAAGATAGAACCACACTGATTCGAAGACACATGCACCCCCATGTTCACAGCAGCTTTATTCACAACAGCAAAAGCCTGCAGGCAACCCAAATGCCCTTCGGCAGGTGACTGGATGCAAAAGTTACGGGACGTAGACTCCACGGAGTATTATGCAGCCATGAAAAGGCCTGGCATTGTGTCCTTTGGGGTAAAGTGGATGGAACTAGAGAAGGGGATGCTCAGTGAAGTCAGTCAGGAGGGAAAGGACAGCTACAGGATGGTTTCACTCATGTGCTGAACATAAACAATTGAGCATACAAATATATATATATAAAAAATCAAGATATAGTTCATAGTAGTTGATTTAGTAGCTACTATGAATTTTCCTCTTTGTTCTGCCACTCATGCGATGAACTGGGCCCATTCTCCCTACAAGGAGGGCTACTCACCTCTGTGCCCACCACTTCTATTAGCTCAGTGAGGTCCCCGTCACAGTAAGAGAGTTTGAGCCCTGGCTGGGCCTGAGAGAGGGTTTCCTGATCTGTAGGGCTTGGCCAGGGGACACTGAGTTAGCCTCTCAGCCCCTCTGTTCAGCCTGAATTAGGGTGCCCTTTCCCCAGCCCTCTCGCCCTCTGTCAGTCTGTGTTAGGAATGGTGTATTGGTGACATTGAGAGCGTAACATATGCTTGAGTCTAAAAGAGGAATTACTCATGTCACAACTTAGCATGGGCATGGGAGATTTCCTTTGCTAGCTTCCTTCCTTCCTTCCTTCCTTCCTTCCTTCCTTCCTTCCTTCCTTCCTTCACCTCTCTCTCTCTCCCTCTCTCTCTCACTTTCTTTCTTTTTTTTTACTATTATTGGGGAGTGCAATGATTTACAGTAAATACAGTTGTTGGTTCATGTCTAAAACTTCTCAGTTTTCAGTAACCCGCCCCCCCCCAGCCCAGGTCCTCCTCCACCATCAGACACCAGGACCTGACAGCCCTCCCCCTGCAGAGTCCTTTACTTTGGTGCAAGACACTAAACCCAGTCCAAGTTCTGTTTTGTGTTACCTATTCTGTTCTTACTTCTCAACTTCTGAGTCAGATCATCCCATCTTCATCCTTCTCTTTCTGGCTGACCTCACTTCACAGGATTCCTTCGAGCTCCATCCAAGAGGAGGTGTAAAAAGTGAAGTCACCATTTTTTGCAGCTGAGTAGTATTCCACTGTGTATACAGACCACAACATGTTCAGCCACTCATCTGTTGTTGGACACCTGGGTTGCTTCCAGGTTTTGACTATTACACATTGTGCTGCTGTGAACACAGGTGCACACAGGTATTTTTGGATGGATGTGTGGGGTTCCTTAGGATCTATCCCCAGGAGAGGAATTGCAGGGTCACAGGGCAGGTCCACTTCTAGCCTTCTGAGAGTTCTCCAGACTGCTCTCCACAGAGGTTGGACCCATTGACATTCCCACCAGCAGTGCAGGAGGGTTCCTTTGTCCCCACACCCTCTCCAGCATTTGTTGTTGTTTCTGATGTGTGGAACGTCTTGACCTTAATTAAGGTCTTTTACGCCAAGCCTGATATTAACTTGCACTACCAACATATATCACCAGGCTGTCCAAATCACACAGGTGTCCCAGCACTTTACCTGTGTCCTCTATTAAGGTTTCCGTGCATAATCTAAGCTATCCTCGATGGCCCTACTCAACCATTATTACGATGGCTATTGTCGGGGCTCAGTGCCTGCACGACACATCCAGCACTCCTGGAATGCTCTCCTTTCTCTTTTCTTTTCTTTTTTTTTTTTAATTTTTATTTATTTTATTTAATTTATATTTATTTATTCCCTTTTGTTGTCCTCGTTGTTTTATTGTTGTAGTTATTATTGACATCGTTGTTGTTGGATAGGACAGAGAGAAATGGAGAGAGGAGGGGAAGACAGAGAGGGGGAGAGAAAGATAGACACCTGCAGACCTGCTTCACCGCCTGTGAAGCGACTCCCCTGCAGGTGGGGAGCCGGGGGCTCGAACTGGGATCCTTATGTCGATCCCTGCGCTTTGCGCCACCTGCGCTTAACCCGCTGCGCTACCGCCCGACTCCCCTCCTTTCTCTTTTCATCTGATAGGACACAGAGTGATTGAGAGGGAATGGAAGATAGTGGGAGAGTAAAAGAGAAACACCTGCAGCCCTGCTCCACCACTTGTGACGCTCCCCCCGCCCCAAAGGTGGGGACTGTGCATCTAGGTCTTTGCACATGGTGGTGTGTGAGCCACCGAGCCCCCACGCTGTGGTCTTTATTGATGTATATAGCGCAGTATCTTCACAGCTTCTTCATGTGTTACGTAATATCCAAAGGCCTATCAAAACATATCTGGGAAAGACACAATGTGAATCTCTCCTTGAAGGCAGAAGGGAGCCCACCTGCCAGGGTGTGTGCCTTGCTAATGTGTTTTTAGCTCCGATTTCAAGCCTCTATAACAGGTTGTGGGCTGGGGACCGTACTGTGGGGAGAGCTACAAATGGGACGGCAGTGCTTTGGTTGTTTCTCTCTTTTCCTCTCCTCTTTCTCTCCATGTGTCTGCTGTCTCTATCTGAAATGAAAAAGAACAAAACCGAAAGAGGGGAAAAAACACACACAGAGAGAAGAAAAAAGTAGTGAAAAAAGAAAAGTCGAGTCAGATTGGGAGAAGGACAGTGGACTCAGTAATCAGTTCCCAATGCTTAAAAGAAAAAAAGAGGGGAGTCGGGCAGTAGTGCAGTGGATTAAGCGCACGTGGCCAAAGTGCAAGGACCTGTCTAAGGATCCCGGTTTGAGCCCCCGGCTCCCCACCTGCAGGGGAGTCGCTTCCCAGGCGGTGAAGCAGGTCTGCAGGTGTCTGTCTTTCTCTCCCCCTCTCTGTCTCCCCCTCCTCTCTCCATTTCTCTCTGTCCTATCCAACAATGAAAACATCAACAACAACAATAATAATAACTACAACAACAATGAAAAGCAATGAGGACAATAAAAGGGAAAATAAATATAAAAAATAAAATAAATCAAATTAAAAAAAGAGGTGGGGCTGGGCAGTCTTGCATCTAGTAGAACCCATATTCATATTTATTTTTTATTGGTGATTTAATAATGGTCATCAAGATTATAAGATCACAGGAGCACAATTCCACATAGTTCCCACCACCAGAGTTTCATGTCCCAGCCCCTCTGCTGGAAGCTTCCCCATTCTTTATCCCTCTGGGAGTCTGGACCCAGGACCATTGTGGGATGCAGAAGATGGCAGGCCTGGCTTCTGTGACTGAAGGGTCCATATTTAACCCCTTAGCTCCCACCTGTAGGGAAGAAGTCTCACAGTGCTGCAGGTATCTTTTCTTTCTCTTTCTTTCTCTCTATCTCTAGAAGAAAAAGAAAACTTGTCATCAAAGTTTCTTATGAGTGTTTTAACTTTTTCATGATCTTTTTTTCTGCATAATTCTTGTTTTTAATTTTTAAAGTGTTTTAAAATTTTTTAAAGGTCCATTTTTTAATTGATGCAAATAATACTATGTATATTAGAAATCCCAGTAGAACCAGAACTGGAATCAGCGTATTGCACCAAAGTAAAAGACTCTGGGCGGGGGTGGGGTGGGGAGTGGGAGTGGAGAATACAGGTCCAAAAAGGATGACAGAGGACCTAGTGGGGGTTGTATTGTTATGTGGAAAACTGGGAAATGTTGTGCATGTACAAACTATTGTATTTACTGTCGAATGTAAAACATTAATTCCCCAATAAAGAAATTAAAAAAAAAGTATGATGATGTGTAGGGGTGGATGTCGGCACATTGAGTAAAGCTTACACATCACCAGGCATAAGGGCTTGGGTTCAGGTCCCTGGTCCCCCCTACAGTAGTGAAGCCTCATGAACAGTGGAGCAGGGCTGCAGGTGTCTCTGTGTGTGTCTGTCCTCATCTTTTTTTTTTTTTGCTGTCTTGTCTTTTTCCCCCATCCAAAAAAAAAAAAAGGAAAGGAAAATTAAAAGCAGTGGTAATTGGAGAGCCATGCAGGCACTGAGGCTCATTAACAACACTGGTTGTAAATAAATAAATAAATAAATGTGAAAATGATTGCAAAATAAAAAGATCTTGATAACCATGAAAAAAAAAAATTCCAAGCATTCATTATTCCAGCAGACATCTATTTCTTGAATGCTGTATCTGCTCAAACAAATAAGAGTAAAAACACAGAAATTGGACCCAGCTAAATATATGATGAAAACCCTCTGCGAATTTCTTAGGCTGGGCCGTGGAGAATTTAGAAGACTTTATCTTTTTAAAAATCTAGTGGCATCAAGACATGTCCAGAAAGACGCCTGGTGGCGTGAAACAGAGAAAGATGGGGCCAAGCGGAGTTTCAGTAATGAGGACGGGAAACGGGGCCTTTCCATTTTGATTAAGAATCTGAACGGGGCTTATGTTCACTTAGAAGCTCATTACCTTGGCAGGCAGATCTCATCAGCCGTCTTGGTAACTTCTCCACCCTCACCGTCCTCCCCACTGTGATCTAAAGGGATGTCTGCTCAGAAAACTGCAGTCCTCCTCCCCTCCCACAGTTTCACATCCTGGACTAAGCACACAGGTTATGAACCTAGAGGCTCGAAGGTAGAGGAAGGGTAGCAGCGTACATGAGGGGCACTCGGCACCCCGTGTGAAGACCCAGGTGCAAGGCCCTGATCCCCACCTGCAGGAGGGAAGCCTCAGAGGGTGGATCAGGACTGCAGGTGTCTCTCTTTTTAAGTTTTTCTTATTATCTTTATTTATTTATTAGATAGAGACAGCCAGAAATTGAGAGGAAGGGGGAAAATAGAGAAAGAGAAGGAAAGGGGGAGAGGGAGAGGGAGAGGGGGAGGGGGAGGGGGAGAGGGAGAGGGGGAGAGGGAGAGGGGGAGGGGGAGAGGGAGAGAGTGAGAGAGAGGGAGAGGGAGAGAGTGAGAGAGAGGGAGAGGGAGAGAGTGAGAGAGAGGGAGAGGGAGAGAGTGAGAGAGAGGGAGGGGGAGAGAGTGAGAGAGAGGGAGGGGGAGAGAGTGAGAGAGAGGGAGGGGGAGAGGGAGAGGGAGAAAGAGAAAGGGAGGGAGGGAGAGAGAGAGAGAGGGAGAGAGAGACCTGCAGCCCTGCTTCACCACTCGTGAAGCTTTTCCCCCCATGGGTGGGGACTGGGGGGCTTGAACCTGGGTCCTTGCGCATCGGAATGTGTGTGCTTAATTAACCAGGTGCGCCACCCCATGGCCCACTCTCTCTCCTACTCTATCCCCCCCCATCCCCTCTAATTCTTTCTGTCTCTAGGCAGAAAAGAAAGAAGGGGGTGGGGAGGCCAGGAGTGGTGGACACCTCTTGCAGGCAGCGAGTCCCAATCTTCTGGTGGCAAAGTGAACAAAGAGGAAGATACAGATCAGGCCTCTTCACTTTCCAGGTATGTGCCTCAGTGAGGCCTGACGTCCGGGGGAGATCGGTGCCTGTGGCATCTAGAGTGATCCGTCAGAGAAAGAGATGGAGAAGCATGAGGCGAGAAGAGCATGTAGTGAACTCATCAGCAGAGATGCGGCAGGGAAGGCGTTCCTCGCCTGGAGCTCAGTGGGAATCTAGAGCCCGATGATCTGGGGCGTGATTCCGTGCTGCAGATGCAAACTTCACCGGCGGAAGGACGCCCAGCACACCTCAGGGTGCGTGACTCCCCCAGGGCCCGCCGAGCAGGGGGCTACACAGAACGAGAGATCAGAGCCTGGTCCTGAGCTGTGGCGGCCCACGGGCTTGTTTTGATTTAAAAAGAAATAAATAAAAAATGTATTTGGGAGGGGGGTTTAATGATAACAGTAAATACAGTTGTTGGTCCATGTGCGAAATGCTGCGGTTTTCTGCAAAGTCTGCTTCCTCCAGCCCAGCCCAGGTCCTCCTCCACCATCAGGCAGCAGGACCTGAAAGACAACACCCCCCCCCCACCCCAAGTTCTTTGTTCTGGAGCAAGACACCAAACCCCGTCCACGTTCTGCTTTGTGTCTCCCCTTCTGCTCTTATGTCTCCTCTTCTGTCCATGAGTGACATCAGCCCATCTTCATCTTTCCCTTTCTGGCTGATGTCACTTCACAGGATTCCTCCAACTTATCTCCCCCAAGGAAAACTGTTTTAATTTTAGCATAAACTCAAATCTTCCCCCTAAATGATTATGTTATACAGAGGATATTATCTGATATTGAGATCTTTGCACTCCCAGAGCCCTGCCCCACTAGGGAAAGATAGAAACAAGCTGGCGGTGTGCAGCCACCTGCCAACACCCATGTCCAGTGGAGAAACAATTATAGAAGCCAGACCTCCCACCTTCTGTGCCCCCAAATCAACCTTGATCCAGACTCCCAGTCGGGAAGAAGTGATAGGAGGAGGAAGATAAGAGAGCTCTGAACTCCAGCTCCATCAGCACCCGGAGAGAGAGGAGGAGAAGGAGAGGGACAGATGGAGGTAGTAATGGAGTCATGAGTGGCTTGGAGGGGAGGAGAGGATGGGATCAGGAAGAGAAAGGGGCAACTATGTATCATGTGGACAGGTAGTTGTGGAGATGATGGCTGGCCCATGTCTCCAACCTTGGGGGAACTGCGGTGGCTTGCAGGGGGGAGATTGAAGATTCAGAACCCTGGTGGTGGGAATGGAGTGGATTTATACCCCTGCTGACATGTAATTAATAAATAAAATGAATAAAAAATAATGAATGAAAAAGTGAGATCTTTATAGAAGCCTTCTATATGACATGTATTTATTTTATTCCCTTTTTGTAGCCCTTGTTGTTTTATTGTTGTAGTTATTATTGTTGTTTTTGATGTCGTCGTTGTTGGATAGTACAGAGAGAAGTGGAGAAAGGAGGGGAAGACAGAGAGGGGGAGAGAAAGACAGACACCTGCAGACCTGCTTCACCGCCTGGGAAGCGACTCCCCTGCAGGTGGGGAGCCGGGGGCTCAAACCGGGATCCTTATGCTGGTCCTTGTGCTTTGCGCCACATGTGCTTAACCCGATGCGCCACTGCATAACTCTCTCTATACAACTTTTTATGTTACATGATACTTTACATTAAGATAGAGATTCATTTATTTATACTATTATAAACACAGTGTGTTAATGTGTTGTTAATATAGCAACTCCTGGTTATTCTGAATTATTTATATTATATTCATTTATGTAGGCTTTTTATAGATAGTGCCATCTTAGTCACTTTATTATGCAAATAAGGCTTGCTTCTCAGCGACCACTCAGGTAGAAAACTGTTTGAAGAGGACGAGGAAGACAGCATAACATTTGTGCAAAAGATTTTCATGCCCAAAGCTTCAGAGCCCAGGGTTCACTCCCCAGCACCACCATAAACCAGAGACCAGCCATGCTCTGGTGAAAAATAAAAACAAAGACACACAAAAACAAAAAAATAGTGGCTGGTGAAATAGCTCACTAGGATAGTTCCATGGTTTACATATACAAGACGTAGGTTTGATCATGGTCCACAGCACACTGAAGGAAGCTTTGGTGCTGTGGTCTCTCTCTAGATATTTCTGTCTATATACACACAGAGAGGTATACCTAGACAGAGATGTAGAAATATAGATATATCTGACTTTCCGTTTCTAAAAGTAAGTCAAATACAAATACGTTTTCATGATAGTTGAATGCATATAGTCTCTCTGATGGGATCAGATAAGGCAGAGAGATAAGATGGGATCAGATAAGACAGGGAGTCGGGCGGTAACGCATCATGTTAAGTGCAGGTAGCATAAAGCGCAAGGACCAGCGTAAGGATCCTGGTTCAAGCCCCCGGCTCCCCACCTGCAGGGGAGTCGCTTCCCAGGCGGTGAAGCAGGTCTGCAGGTGTCTGTCTTTCTCTCCCCGTCTCTGTCTTCCCCTCCTCTTTCCATTTCTCTCTGTCCTATCCAACAATGACAACATCAATAACAACAACAATAATAACTACAGCAACAACAATAAAAAAAACATGGGCAACAAAAGGGAAAATAAACAAATATTTAAAAAGAATTTTTTTAAAAAGACAGAAAGATAAAGGGGGAAAGAAGACGATAAATATCATATGAACCAAGTTGTTGCTCACTTGTTTTATTTTAGATGCAGGGTCTAAAGTCATAGGAGTCAGATACTTTTTAAAATACAAGGTAAGTCAAGGAGGCCAGGTCGTGGCGCACCAGGCTGACCACACATGTTACCAGGCTCACGGACCCAGGTTCCAGCCCTTTCTCCCCGCCTGCCGGGGGGAAGCTTCACAAGCTGTGAAGAAAGCCTGCAGGTGTCTCTTGGTCTCTCCTTCTCTATAACTTCCCCCACTTCTCAATTTCCCTCTGTCTCGTTAAATAAATAATAAAAAAGAAATTTAAATTTTTTGGTAATCTTTACTTATTGGATAGAGACAGCCAGACATCGAGAGGGAAGGTGGAGATAGAGAGGGAGAGAGACAGAGAGACACCTGCAGCCCTGCTTCACCACTTGCGAAGCTTTCCCCCTTGCAGGCAGGGACCGGGGGCTTGAACCTGGGTCCTTGTGCCCTGTAACATGAGCGCGCTCAACCAGGTGCGCCGCCACCTGGCCCCCACATTTTTTTTCAATTGTAAAAGGAGAAATGGCCACTGGGAGCTGGCACTGAGCCCCAGCAATAACCCTGGTGGCAATAAAAGCAGAACAAAAAAATAATAAATGAATAATAAAAATACAAAGGAGGGGAGGGGCGGAGATACACCTGGTTAAGTGCACATTTTACAGTGCGCGAGGACCTGGTGCAGCCCCTGCCCCAGTCCCCATCTACAGGGAGAAATTTTCAGGTACTTTCAAGTCTCTCTCTATTTCTCTTTCTCCCTCCCTCTATATCTCCCCTTCCCTTTCTATTTCTCTCTGTCTCTATCCAATAAATAAGTAAAGTATTTTTAAAATTTTTAAAATATATTTTATTTACTTTTATTGTTGTTATTGATGCCGTCATTGTCGGATAGGACAGAGAGAAATGGAGAGAGGAGGGGAAGACAGAGAGGCGGAGAGAAAGACAGACACCTGCAGACCTGCTTCACCGCCTGTGAAGCGACTCCCTTGCAGGTGGGGAGCCGGGGGCTCAAACCAGGATCCTTGCGTTGGTCCTTGCACTTTACGCCATGTGTGCTTAACCCGCTGCACCACCGCCCCACAAAATACTTTTTAAATACATGCGATAAAAAGCCCTCAGTTCCCTACCTGCGGGGGGAAGGGGCCCGATTCCCAGGTGGTGAAGCAGGTCTGCAGGTGTCTGTCTTTCTCTCTCCCTCTCTGTCTTCCCCTCCTCTCTCCATTTCTCTCTGTCCCAGCCAATAAAATGGAAAAAAAATGTCCACCAAGGTTCCTAGTGCTGGCACTGAGCCCATGGATAGCCCTAGAGAAAAAAAAATAATAATCAATTAGCAATAAAGATGTCATTTTTCCCCCCTCCAGGGTTATTGCTGGGCTCGGTGCCTGCACCATGAATCCACCGCTCCTGGAGGCCATTTTTTTCCCTTTTGTTGCCCTTGTTGTTGTAGCCTCGTTGTGGTTATTATTGTTGCCATTGTTGATGCTGTTTGTTGTTGGATAGGACAGAGAGAAATGGAGAGAGGAGGGGAAGACAGAGAGGGGGAGAGAAAGACAGACACCTGCAGACCTGCTTCACCACCTGTGAAGCGACTCCCCTGCAGGTGGGGAGCCGGGGGGGGGGGGGGCTCCAACCGGGGTCCTTACGCCGGTCCTTGTGCTTTGCGCCACATGTGCTTAACCCACTGCGCCACCGCCCGACCCCCAAAGATGTCATTTTTGTAATTGTGAATGTTTTGATCCTTCTTCATGCAAGTGACAGAGAAACCCAAGCTGACTCTTCCCATCCCACATGGGGTCAGCTGTGGGGAGGGTGTGAGCTCTGGGTACTGTCCCATGTGACACAGACACTGCTGACTGACATCTGTGCCTGCTTGCAAAAAACGATTATCAGAGTGAACGCCAACAGCAGAAAGTGTCACCGCCAGGCACTGTGAGAACAAGTGTCCGGTCATGTTCCAATCGTCCATCCCACAGTCAGAACGGGGAGCGTGTGAGGTATGTGGCCCAGCCACCAGGACACTGAGGGACAGACAGAGACGCTTGGAAGTTCTAAAGTCCCGGTTCCCACGGAAGTCCCAGAACAGAAGCCCACCCCCTCTGGGCCTCGAGTGCATACGAGCAGAACGGCCCAGAATGGCCATCACCTGTGTTCCAGCGGCTCACGTGCCAGGCCTCCCGTTGTGCTGGCCCACCCTAACGGGTACATTTCTCAGCAATGGACCACACCTCTACTTCCTCAGCGCTTGACCCTTACATGCAACAGATAGCACCCTGAATGATAGAATCATGCCCTGTAAACTAGATCAAAAGATCTATCATT
The DNA here is from genome assembly GCF_950295315.1 of Erinaceus europaeus. Taxonomy (NCBI): domain Eukaryota; kingdom Metazoa; phylum Chordata; class Mammalia; order Eulipotyphla; family Erinaceidae; genus Erinaceus; species Erinaceus europaeus. Next base: position 203,451,244 of record NC_080163.1, on the reverse strand, counting down.
TAAATAAATCAAGTATTCCTTTACAAAAATGAATAACGTCATGTCTTAGAATCTGGGATCCATGAGTGTTAGATTTCAAGAAAGGGAAATTCTCTATCTGATGAAATTTGATCATGGCTTCTCTGGGCAGACGACCTCACTGACATATCCTGGAGCCTCCCCTCCCCAGAGCCCTGCCCCACTAGGGACAGACAGACACAGGCTGGGGGTGTGGGTCCGCCTGCCAACACCCATGTCCAGCGGAGAAGCAGTGACAGAAGCCAGAACTCCCACCTTCTGCTCCCCATAAATAATTTGGGTCCATCCTCCCAGAGGGGGAGAAATGTCAGGGGAAGATGCCTAGAGGGTTCCAACAGGACCTGAAGTGTTTGTCACTGGACATCTTGTTTTTATACCATCACTGAAAGAGAAAAGAACCTGGAAAACACCAGAGGAAGCTTATCTGAGAGAGAAGAGGAAATAAAGACACTTGGGAGTGGTAATGGTATAGGAGTAAACTAGAAAGGAAATAAAGGCAGGACTATTGAAAAAAACGGGGGAAATATAAATATACATATATACACACAGATATAGAATAAGCCCATATTAGGGTGAACTACTGTAGTTTCTAGTGAAAGGAAAGGGGACACAGAACTCTGGTGGTGGGAACAGTGTAGAATTATTCCCCTGTTACCTGACAATTTTGTCAATCAATATTAAATTACTAATAAAAAAAGATCATGGCAGTCTTGACTAACTCAAGATGAGCCCAGAACAACTCTACATTCAAACCCAGAACCTAAAATCTTGTTTCAAATGGCACCTTGTCCTAGAGCCATGTGGAGACATTTCTCTCTGTGTCTCTCTCCCTCTATCTATAGGGAAGGAATCACGTGACTATCTGAGCAGTGGGTCCAACCCCAGGTATCAAAAAAAAAAATAAATAAATAAAGGGGGGTCATATTTCTGGGTTCCAGGTTGTAGAAGGCAGACAGACAGACCTTCCTTGGGTGTTCCAGTGATTGATATGGGTCTACCCTGTCAGGATAAAAAATTCCAATTCAAGGAGACACCACATTTGCCCTAGCGACAGGGGAGAGATTCCTGATGCTGTCATGTAAGGCTGGCAGAGTCTCTCCCCTTGACTGGCATGTTCATTCCTGCCGGCAGCTGTGCGAACTTTCAGACTTTGTGGAAGCAATTCGTTCAAGACTCTCCATCTATTTTGACTGACGGATTCCCATTTTAGGAAAAAACACGCTAAATTTGTATTTGGACATTAGTGCAAGCTGCCTGTGCATTTATGATATCCCAGTTCGCTGCAAAACCGACTCTCATATCCAAAGAAAGGGGCACAAGTAAACATTTTTAGTAAGCCCATTTGCATAACATACAGATATTAAAACTGTAGTTTTAGAGAATATTGATATATGCAAAGATTCTCCTAGTGTAAATAAATGCTAAGTGAAAACAGGCCACATAGAGACCTAGTTGTGTGTGTGTGAGGCGGGGGCAGGTGTTGGCACACCTGGTTAAGTGCACACACTCCAGTGAACAAGGATCCGGGTTCAAGCCCCTGGAAAGCAGAGCTGCGGGTGTCTCTCGGTCTATTCTCTCCCTCTCTTCTCAATTTCTCTCTGTCTCTAATAAAAAACAAAAAGATTTAAGAAAGAAAGGGAGGAAGGAAAGGAGGAAGGAAAGGAGGAAGGAAGGAAGGAAGGAAGGAAGGAAGGAAGGAAGGAAGGAAGGAAGGATAGAAGGAAGAAACCTAGTTGTGGTACAAAGGCACAGGAGATCTGCCCCCACACACAACCTCAGAGAGAGGACGAAACAGTTGAGCCACATTGAGATGTCATCTTACACATTTCCCCCCCGACTGCCCACCACAGCCACAATTCAGCAGCGACTGTGAGGCCCACAGCTGCTTTACTGTTTGCCAATAACTAATCTGACTCTCAGTGAGCTGAGGGAGAGGTGGAGAGGGAGGGTCTCAGCGGCCTGCAGGCGGGACACCCCACACCCCCGGCCCTGGCTTTGCAAGTTGAAGGTGGCCTCCTCCTTCCTGTCAGCCATCACCCCCCACTCTGCCAGGGCACAGAGGTTCTTCTGGGGCTCTTCACACAGACTTTGCTCTCCCAGGGCCAGCCAGACATCACGCTATTTCGGGACCCGCGGATGACAAGGGCTCATTCATCACCGTGGATGACGGAGGTGCCCTCCTGGGCTCCCCTCCCTGTGGCCTCATTCCTGCTCCAAGTTATTTCTCCGGAGGGAAGGAGCCTTGTTTTCCAGGACTGTTGCTGTTAGAGGGGTACAGCCTCTGTCTTTCTCTCCCCCTCTCTACTCTCCCCCCTCCTCTCTCAATTTCTTTCTGTCCTATCCAATAACATGGAAAAAATGGCCTCCAGGAGCACTGGAGTCACAGTGCAGGCACCAAGCCCCAGCAGCAACTCTGGAGGTAACACAACAACGACGTGCGGACTCCCCACACTCACCTCCAGACAGTCATCCTTCTGGACAGTGCGGCCCTAACGACTGGCTCCCGCCTGCCTGCCACCTCTCCCTTTTGAAGTGAAATCAGCTAGGAGGAGAAGGGCAAACATCAGAGGACTCTCACTGCTGGCTGACACCCAAAGCAGGGAACAACACCGGGGGACACGTGAGCAGACAGACGTCTCCTTCACAGAGTCTCTTCTGGTAACTCATGCACTTCCAGAGCCCTGGGAACTGGCTGGACTTCCTTTCTTTTCTCTCTGTTTTTTTTTTTTTTTTTAAATTTTTCTTTTATTATTTTTAAAATGTATTAGTGATTTCGTATTGATTTACAAAATGGCATGTCAACAGGGGTATACATCCACTCCATTCCCACCACCAGGGTTCTGAATCTTCAGTCTCCCGCCTGCAAGCCACCGCAGTTCCCCCGAGGTTGGAGACATGGGCCAGCCATCATCTCCACAACTACCTGCCCACATGATACATAGTTGCCCCTTTCTCTTCCCGATCCCATCCTCTCCTCCCCTCCAAGCCACTCATGACTCCATTACTACCTCCATCTGTCCCTCTCCTTCTCCTCCTCTCTCTCCGAGTGCTGACGGAGCTGGAGTGCAGAACCCTCTTATCTTCCTCCTCCTGTCACTTCTCCCCCACTGGGAGTCTGGATCAAGGTTATTTTTGGGGAGCAGAAGGTGGGGTTTCTGGCTTCTGTAACTGCTTCTCTGCTGGACTTTGGCATTGGTAGGTGGGTCCATACTTGTGGCTGGGTTCTCTTCCACATCTCCTCACCTTCACTCTGTCAGGCCTGCTGCCTGCTGCCCTCCCTCACCTGCCCTCCAGCCCAGCTCTGGAGAATGAAGGAGGCTTGGGGGAAGCCTGAAGCCACCTTGATGGACAGTGAGGACGTGACAGCTGCAGCTAGCGGAGGTATCTGAAAATTCTGAAAAGGAAACCTTAGCTGAAAGATTGAATATGTTTTTCAACTTCACATGATTCCTTCAAGTTCCATCCAAGATGAGGTGAAGGAGGTGAATTCAGTATTTTTAACAGCTGAGTAGTATTCCATTGTGTGTATAGACCATAACTTGCTCAGCCACTCATCTGTTGTTGGACACCTGGGTTGCTTCCAGGTTTTGGCTATTACACATTGTGCTGCTATGAACACAGGTGCACACAGATCTTTTTGGACGGGTGTGTTGGGTTCCTTAGGATCTATCCCCAGGAGAGGAATTGCAGGATCATAGGGCAGGTCCATTTCTTGCCTTCTGAGAGTTCTCCAGACTGCTCTCCACAGAGGTTGGACCCATTGACATTCCCACCAGCAGTGCAGGAGGGTTCCTCTGACCCCACACCCTCTCCAGCATTTGCTGCTGCTACCTTTTCTGATGTGTGACATTCTCACAGGAGTTAAGTGGTATCTCCTTGTTGTCTTGATTTGCATTTCTCTGACAATCAGTGACTTGGAACATTTTATTCCAGGTTTGTTAGCCTTTTGTATCTCTTCTTTGGAGAATCCTGGCCCAACCCCTGTGGAGAGCAGTCTGGAGAGAGAGAGAGAGAGAGAGAGAGAGAGAGAGAGAGAGAGCGCGAGCGCAGGATCTTTGTCCCGTGTGAGGCTGGGTTTAAGCCATGAGCTGAGTGCAGGAGAAGGTGTGCCACCTCCTTGGTGAGCTCTCTCTCCAGCCCCTAGTTTCTTCTAGATTTATCTTCTGGAGCCTGAGACACTTGGCAAAAACCCACTGGGAGATGCAGGTCTTCAGTCACACAGGCACATGTGCAGGAAGTGGAGTTTCACCTCCCGTCACGGGGCTAGATTTGCATCAGACGCCTGCACTCCATGTTTCTGGGTTCCCTGCCCCTGTCTCTGCTCAAATGTCACAGGTCCAGGGGACACTTGCAGCATCCGTGGCGGCCAGGGGTCCTGGGCGTAGGACCCCCAGCTTGTCTGCAACCCGACACAGACCGTTAATCACCACCCAGCCTCTGACCTCCATGGCTGGCCTTCCTCAGGGAAACCAGGGGGCTCTCCCTCCTCCTCCGCCTCCTCGGTGCTCCCCCTGCTGCTCTGGCGGGCTCCGGACAAAGGGAGTAAAGAAAATATGGGTGCGAAACACAACAGAATGCCATGCATTCACTTACGATTTTCAGTAGAGGAAGTCCTTCCATTTAGAGCAATATGCTTGGACCTGAACAGCAGCATTCTGGGGGCATCAGCCAGGCAGAGGAAGAGCAGCACGGGCTCAACACGCATGTGGTTTGCAGGGAGAACACACAGGCACGGACTTCCAACGCAGTGAAGAGCTCACTTCCTGACTGCAAGGGTGCTTAGTGGTTATCACAAGGGACCGAGGAAGAGCTTTCAGGGCTCAGGAAGGGACAGGAGGTCACAGGGGCTGCAGGTGCCAACTTTCAATGATGCACACCTGTGACGTAAAGAATGGAATTGGGACTGGGGATGCATCCACCTGCCAAGGCCCAAGTCCAGTGGAGAAGCAGTTACAGAAGCCGGAACTCCCACCTTCTGCTCCCCATAAAGAATTTTGCTCTGCCCGGCTCCCCACCTGCAGGGGAGTCGCTTCCCAGGCGGTGAAGCAGGTCTGCAGGTGTCTGTCTTTCTCTCCCCCTCTCTGTCTTTCCTCCTCTCTCCGTTTCTTTCTGTCCTATCCAACAATGATGACAGCAATAACAACTATAAAAACTAAAACAAGGGAGTCGTCGGGCGGTAGCGCAGCGGGTTAAGCGCACGTGGCACAAAGCACAAGGACCAGTGTAAGGATCCCAGTTCGAGCCCCCGGCTCCCCACCTGCAGGGGAGTCGCTTCACAGGCGGTAAAGCAGGTCTGCAGGTGTCTGTCTTTCTCTCTGCCTCTCTGTCTTCCCCTCCTCTCTCCGTTTCTCTCTGTCTTATCCAACAACAATGACAACAACAACAACAAAAAACAACAAGGGTAACAAAAGGGAAAGTAAATAAATATAAAAAAAGAAATATAAACATTTAGAGAATTCCTCAAAGCAAGGCAGAAGTACAGCAATTGGTGACCGTCCAAAGCTGTGACAAGGACAGTGGCCTGCCGGGAATCCTGCTCATCTGTAAGAAGGGAATATTTAGCCCCCACCCCAAGTCGCAGAAAATATACCATGGAGGTGGCATAGCACCAACTAGCCCATTCTGGAAGGAAGAGATCATCCTTTTCAGTACATCTGATAACATTCCCGGGTAAAGGAGAACGTCTACTTACCAAGCGGGGCTTCTTCACATCTGTGCTGGGTCCACACACAGGAACCAGGCTTGCTTCCGCGTCAGACCTAGCATTGAAGGGAAGAGAAAATAATTCGCCCACGAGCCTAGTCTGCGTTTGGCTTTCTTGCCAACTTTGCAGGATTGTCCTAGAATTCTTGGCTGTCCTTTACTTTTTTGTTCCTAAATAGTCTGGATTTGCTATTAAAAAAAAAAAAAAAGGAGCCATAAATACTTTCGGCGGCAAGTGCCAACTTTTCAGTTGCCAATAACATTGACAAAAGAGGTCGTGCTCTCATTATGGAGCCACGCAACCTTGCTTCTGCTTCTATGTGTCTGCATGCACTGGTCCCCAGAAGCTGAGGTCTGCAAGGGAGATGTGGACACGGCACCTCGGGATGTTGGTCTTTGGGAGGTAATTAGTCCTCAGTACTCCAGTATAGGCTTAAATACAATCATCTTCAGGCTGTTAATGAGCTATTTCAGGACTAATCAAGTATGCCCATCTGATAAGAGTTTTGCAAACAGTTTCTATAGTTGTAAATCCAACAGATTACCTAACGGAGCCCAAGAAATGAACAGTAGTCCCCCACCCCCATGATTTACTCCCTTAGCTCTTATGCAAATGTGCCTACTTAACAATGAGAAGGTGTGCAGGGAAGCAAGGCCTGCACCATGCCACCCACACCCCCACCATGTCTCTGTAAGGTAAAAGTGGGACATTTTCAGCCCAATGTTTTTCTAGGAAGGAAAGCATGTTCTCAAAGGTATTCTCCAAATCACCTCTAACATGTTTTATTTATTTATTATTATTTTTTTTCAATATTTATTTATTTTCCCTTTTCGTTGGCCTTGTTTTTTTATTGTTGTTGTAGTTATTATTGTTGTTGTTACTGATGTTGTTGTTGTTATATAGGACAGAGAGAAGTGGAGAGAGGAGGGGAAGACAGAGAGGGGGAGAGAAAGACAGACACCTGCAGACCTGCTTCACCGCCTGTGAGGACCCCCCTGCAGTTGGGGAGCCGGGGGCTCGAACCAGGATACTGACACCGGTCCTTGTGCTTTGCGCCACGTGCACTTAACCCGCTGCGCTACTGTCCGACTCTCGCTGTTTTTTTTTTTTTAAGTTGATCATTTTCTACGGCCCACGAATGATGTTGTAAATATCCAAATGACCCTTAGCAGAAAAAAAAAAGGCTCCCCACCCATGTGCTCTGTCATGGGAGAGATGACAGTGAGCTGGGAGGTGACACACACTGGGCACTCCAGCGTGAGGTCTCGAGTTCAATCCCTGGAAGCACATGTGTCAGATTGATGCTCTTATTCTGTCTCTCCCCTCCTCTCATAAATGAACAGATGAACAAGTATTTTAACAAATAGACTTGGGAGACTTCGTTCTTGCCTGCCCTTTTTTTTGGTAAGTGTATAACATCCTTTTAAGTTTTCTATACAAACTTTAGATCATTAAAAGCAAAATTATTTGAGGGGGCTAGGCTGTAATGCACCAGGTTAAGCGAACATTGTATGAAGCACAAGGACGGGAGCAAGGATCTAGGTTCCACCTCCCCACCTGCAGGGAGGTTGCAGGGGGTTTGCTTCACAAGCTTGAAGGAACGGTGTGAAGTGAGAGCAGTCAGAAAGAGAAGGATGAAGATGGGAAGGTCTCACTCAGGACAGAAGTGGAGAAACAGGAACAGAAGGGGAAACACACAGCACAACCTGGACCGGGTTTGGTGTCTGGCACCAAAATAAAGGACTCTGGGGGTAGGGGGCTTTCAGGTCCTGCTGCCTGACGGTGGAGGGCCACCTAGGCTGGGGAGAGAGTGTTTTGCAGAAAACTGAGACATTTTACACATGGACCAACTACTGTCTTTACCGTAAACCATTAATCCCCCTCCAATAAAAAAGAAAAGAGGTCAACTGTCATTGAGTAGTGAGAGTACAATTGGGGCTAATGGGCTTTGATTCCACCAGGGGAAACTGAGGCTCGTAGCAGGCGTAACATCCTAGCCACGTGAGCAGCTGGGCAGAACACCTGTGCCCTGGAGGCTGAGGAATGTCTGATCCCCCCCCTCCCTCCGCAGAGACGCAGACCTCCATTGATCAGGAAGAACACACTAATCAAATAATCCTGTCACGGCTCCTGGGGACAGACACATCAGTGGCTCAGCTAGGTTCCTGAGACCTGACTGATTCTATGATCAAGATTCCAGCACCCAAGGGGTATCGATCTGTGTGTGAGGAGGGGTAGCTCCTAGGGGGCTGTGTTGTAAATCTCAAGATCCAGGGAGTTCTCCAGGAGAAAAGGGAGGACTTGAGGAGCTGGCTGTGCTGGGGAGACGGAAAGAGTGATAGAAAATCTTGCCCTTCCGCCTGAAAACAGGAATCTGACTGCTGCCCAAGTTCTCAACAGAGACCTGGAGCATTTGTGGTCTCCCTGCTGGGCATTCAACTCCGAATGCTGACACTGTTACCTTCCTGTATCAATCAGAACTAAAAATGTTTCCTGTGGTTTGAAAAGTGGAAACTGAAGGCAAGACCACTCCTAGAAAAATAATCTTCCCAGTGGCTGGGTGGCAGTTATGCTCACAAATCACCCACCGTGTGCAAGGACCCAGGTTCAAATCCTGGGTTGTCACCTGTAAGAGGGGAAGCTTCACAAATGGTGAAGCAGGTCTGCAGGACTCTCTCTCTCTCTCTCTCTCTCTCTCTCTCCCTTCCATCTCAATTTCTCTCTGCCCTAGCAAATTAAATAAACTTAAAGAGAAATCTGAGAGAGAGAGAGAGAGAGAGAGAGAGAGAGGAGGAGGAAGAAGAGGAGGAGGAGTTGAAGAGGAGGGGAAGGAAGGAAGGAAGGAAGAAAGAAAGAAAGAAAGAAAGAAAGAAAGAAAGAAAGAAAATCTCCCCCAATTTAGGTCTGAGATTTTTTTTAAAAAAGGAAAAAAACAAACACACACCATGTCTAAATGACATTTTTGCTTCCTTTACACATGAACTCCTCCCCGCCCCCCATGGGCTTACTACTCTAATTAAGATCCATGATCCACATAATTCAATCACAACGCAAGCCAGGAGTTCCCCATTCTGTTTTTTTCATCTCAGAACTGATTTCCTTCTTGGAACCCTTTTTGCATCATCCTAGGCTCCTGTCCCTCGGCCTGATGCCGGGTCTGCTTGGGCAGGTGACAGGGACTCTGCATCTTCAAGAGGAGGTAGGGTTCCACCCCGCCCCTCCCCTTCAGTCTTCTCTCTCTCTCTCTCTCTTTACCTTTAAGGAGAAAAAAAAAAAAAGAAAAGAAAGAAAGCTCTCCAGCCCAGGGCTCCCCAGGAGGCTGTGTGATTACTCCCTTCACATCAGCCGGCCCTGGTGGCTTGCCACTGCTGTCATGGTGATGATGGATGATGGAAAAAAATCATCCATCTCTAGACACCAGGCACAAAGGCAACAGGGCGGGGCAGGCAGCAGCGTCCTGAGCACACCACTGGCTACTGCCCGCGGCCGGCCACGTGGGCCAGGCTCCCTGGCTTCCAGGGGAAGGAGAGGCCCCGGGGATATGCACATATGTACACAGCTTAGAGACCTTTTACATCTCCCCAAAGGTGAATGAATAATGGGCTTCTGAATTAAAACAAAACAAAACAAAACAACCTTTCCAGGCATCTCACTCTACCACTTCCTCCTGACTTTCCAGTCTCTCCTGCTTCTTGAAGGCTGCCAGTTCCTCTCACAGCCTGGACACCACCCTCTCACACTCTCATCCTCTTTCTGCTCTGAGTCTTTTCCTTTTTCTTTCTATCTTCCTTCCTTCCTTCCTTCCTTCCTTCCTTCCTTCCTTCCTTCCTTTCTTCCCTTCCTTTCTTTCACCAGAGCCCTGCTCAGCTCTGGCAGATGATGGCACTGGGGATGGAACCTGGGACCTTTGAACCTCAGGCAGGAGAGTCTTTTGTCATTTCCCTCACCTGAATAAATCATACGCACTATTTTTAATTTATTTCATTTTAGTGAGAGAGATACCAGAGCCCTGCTCAGCTCTGGCTGATGGCGGTGCTGGGGACTGAGTCTGGAAGCTCAGAGCCTTAGGCAGGAGAGTCTTTTGCAGAACCACCGTGATGCCTCCCCAGCCTTATTATTATTATTTATTATTATTACTATTATCATCGTTATTATTATTAATTTTATCCAGAGCCCTGGTGGTGATGGGGATGGAACCTGGGACTTCAGAGCCTCAGGCAGGAGAGTCTTTTGTAGAACCACTGTGCTGTCTCCCCAGCCTTATAATTATTATCATCGTTATTATTATTACTTTTATCTAGAGCCCAGGTGGTGCTGGGGATTGAACCTGGGAGCTCAGAGCCTCAGGCACAAAAGTCTTTTTGCAGGGCCACTGTGCTGTCTCCCGGCCCTATTATCATGCTGTCTCCGTTACAGCACATGCTGCTATGAGCGCACTGAAGGTACCGCCAGAGAACCAGGAGCATCTGTCAGCCCAGCCCTCCTCTGCATCCCTGGTGTCCCCAGTGACATTTCTCTGCCAGACTGGAGGGAGCCACTAGGTGAAAATACCACAATCCCCAGTGAGAAAGCTCAGCTAGGAGGGGTATTCTCTCCCACTTCCTTTCCGTCATCAGCATTATCATCATCATGACAGTCTAAAATTCTTACTAACTGTTATATTTGTGACATGAACATACATAAGACAAATCAGACAAAAAAGAAAGAAAAAGAAACATTATCTCTCTCCCTCTAGTAAAAGCAAAAGTAAATTTAAAACAAACCCCCACCCCCCAAAAAAAATTTGCTTGTGTGGATTCAAAATGGGGCTGAGGGGAGTGAATCGAGTCAGGTAAGTGGTGTGAACAGTTCGGAGATGACTGCAGATAATCACGAGCCAGGAAGTCATGACAGATCGCATCTTTGTTTTCTGACTTGGGGAGGATGGTTTTGTCAGTAAAGGCCTTCCTGAGAGGTTGTTTTCAACAGCTTCACTTTCCTAGGAAGGTGGCCTCAGAGTCAGGAACTCTGTGATTCTTCTGATCTATCGATTCAGAAAGCCCAGGGCCCCGCCACCCCTCTGTTCATCAGGAACACGAGCACCTGCACGCCACTCTCCTCTCTCAATTTCTCTCTGTCCTGTCAAATAAAAATAGAAAGAAAGAGAGAGTCGGGCGGTAGCACAGCGGGTTAAGCGCAGGTGGCACAAAGCGCAAGGACCGGCGGGTGTAAGGATCCCGGTTCGAGCCCCCGGCTCCCCACCTGCAGGGGAGTCGCTTCCCGGGCGGTGAAGCAGGTCTGCAGGTGTCTGTCTTTCTCTCCCTCCTCTCTGTCTTCCCGTCCTCTCTCCATGACTCTCTGTCCTATCTAACAACGATGACATCAATAACAATAATAACCACAACAATAAAACAACAAGGGCAACAAAGGGAGTAAATAAATAAATGAATAAATAAAAATTTAAAAAATTAAAATAAACAAAGGATTATAAAAATTCAAATAGAGAAAATCATGGAGCCACTGTTCAAGGAGACATCCATCAGAAAAATACCTACCCTTGACTCGCAGCCCTCCAGTCACACATCAGTCTACTCTTTACTTGTCCTTTTTCTTTCTCTCTCAATATAGTTCAGAAGCCGAGAGGGAAGGGAGAGATTGAGAGGGAGAGAGACAGAGAGACACCTTCAGTCCTGCTTCACCACTCGGGAAGCTTTCCCCTTGTGGGCAGGGGTCCAGGAGGGGGGCTTGAACTTGGGTTCTCATGCATTGTAATATGTGCACTCAACGACCAGTTTCTACAGTGTAGTGGTTATCTGGTTTGTCTGACATGTGCACTCAAAGCTGTGCCGCTACCCAGCCTCTTAGCTGCTCTTTTTTAAAATTGCTAATGATTGATTTAATATTGACTTACAAAAGTGTAAGATAATAGAGGTGTAATTCCACACCATTCCCACCCCCAGAGCTCTGTGTCCCCATCCCCTCCATGGGAACTGCAGTGGTTCTCCCAAGGTCACAGAGATGGGTTGATTGTACAGCTATCTATTTATATCTATGATATATATATATATATATGCATATATATATATATATATATTCCCCCCAATTTTTTTCATTGGCCCTGTGTTTGCTTCCTTTCTAATTCATCCCTACACCTACTGCCACTTCCCAGCATCCTTCCTTTTTTCCTCTTCTCTCTCAGACAAAAGAACCCTGCCTGGCTTCCTCTGGTGATTTCCAGATTCACATCCCTTTCAGTGACGGAATTAAAAACAAGATTCCTGATGACAGAGGCTTTGGGTCCTGGTGGAATTGGAGTTCAGAGCCCTCTGGTCATCTTCCCCTGACATTTCTCCCCACTCTGGGAGTCTGGACCCAAATTCTTCATTGTGACTTCTGTCGTTGCTTCTCCGCTGGACATGGGTGTTGGCAGGTGGATCCACACCCCCAGCCTGTGTCTGTCTGTCCCTAGTGGGGCAGGGCTCTGGGGAGGGGAGGCTCCAGGACACATGGGGGAGACCGTCTGCCCAGGGAGCTCAGGTTGAGAATCAGGGTAGCATCTGCAACTTGGTGGCTGATAGGCAGTGAGATACATAGCAGGACACAATGTTTAAGGAATGAGCACCAAAAAGTCAGAATAGGGCAGGTGGAAGTAGAAACCTTAGGGTGGGAAGAGACTAGGAGGTCTATTTTAGGTGTGCTCCCATTATCTCAGTACTCTTCGAGCAAGACGTCATTCAGTCTGGGCACCAGGTGAAGTCAGGTAAGTAGTGGTTAGACACTCACTGATACAAACATTCCCCCAAGAGCCATTTCCACACCGACATCTAGATTCTTGGGATTTGGGAGAATGTTTTCCCATTGATGGTCTTCCTCCCAGACAGAATTTTATGTGCAAGGGATAGTTTAAGAAGTACTGTAGTGAGGGGGGGGGGAGAGGGTGCACCCTGTTAAGTACTAACTAAGCACAAAGACCCGCTCAGGGATCCGGGTTCGAGCCCCTAGACACCCAACTTCAGGGAGTACAGTTCAGAAATGAAGCTGGTCTGTAGGTGTCTCTCTTGCTCTCTATCTTTCCCTCCCCTCTCAATTTCTCTCTGTCCTATTCAATAAAATGGGGGGGGGGGTGGAGGCATCCAGGAGCAGTGGGTGCATAGTACAGGCATCGAGCCACAGCGATAACCCTGGAGGCAAAACAAACAAACAAAACCAGAAGAACCAAGGGCACAGGAGCATAGTCAGATTTGAGGAGGTCACTATACCTGAATCTCTGTTCGTTTCCCTTCACTGTATAGTTCAGTCAGGAGACACTATTCACTCATTTCTCAAACACACTATTAGTGAGACTTTTGAAGACCTTGTTACTAGGGAAACCCTTCCTGACAGTCCTGAAGAGCCTGTTTCTTTATGAGAAATCTATACTCCACATTGGTGTCCATGCATGAGTGTGTAAATCTCGTGCAAGCTGGCTTTTGCTTCATGAGAAGCAATTCCAGTTTTTTTTTTTTTTCTTAGATGACATATATCAGAAAGCTGAGAGAAGGCAGGCTACAGAGTTTCAAATACTTTCTTTCACTAAGATCCTTGGAGCTGACTTCTGTTGGATATAGGCTTAGCCAACTGATTGACATTTCTAGCAGTGGCTGAATTCTTATTGTTCTAGAAAAATCCCAAGAAACTTCAAATGGAATGGATATCATGACCTTCACGGCAAGTGACACGGTTTTGTTCAGGCCCAGAAAGACAGTTCTGCAGGCAGGGGATGTTCCTGTGTGTGGCCCAAGTTTGGCCTTTGTCGCCCCTCCCGCCAGGGCAAGTTATGGATACTGAGACACATTCTCATTTCATGAGAGGTAGATATGACCAGTAATACATATTGGAACTTGTATAGGGTGAGAAATAACCTAACTGACTCAGTGCCTCACCTTAGACACTTCACAAATCACAGATGGAAAATAGATTACAGCTAGACTCACCTTTCTCCAGAGCTACTTATATATATATATATATATATATATATATATATATATATATATATATATATATTTTAACTTTATTCAATCTGATAAGACACAGATAAATCAAGATAGATGGGGAGATAGAGAGAGAGACACCTGCAGCCCTATTTCACCACTTGTGACACTCCCCCCCCCCCCCGCAGGTGGGGGCTGGGGGTAACGTGTGAGCTCAAACAGGTGCAGCCACTGCCCAGTGCCCAAAGCTACTTTTGTGGAAAAGACAGTCAATGTTTATCAAGCAACAACTTCCTTCATGGTGAGAACTCACATGTGTATTTGTGGAGAGAGAGAGAGAGAGAGAGAGAGAGAGAGAGAGAAAAGGAACTTCCATTTCTTCCTCTCTCCCTCTTTCCAAACTGGAGAACTCTATTTCTGCCAGGGAAAATGGTGCCCAAGACACCCAAACTCAGCTCCACATACCTAACCTAAGTGCAGGCAAAAGTACTCAAAGGTTCTCCCTAAGGACTGTGTAAATAAACCAGATCTTCCTAGAACTGCACACTGAGGGTCATACTAATGGGTCCATGGGACAGATTCAGGCACAGACAAAGCAGAGCTAGAATGCAAGAATGATCGAGTAGAAGAAAAATCATCAACTTAATCTAGCCCAGCGACAAAATGTAGGCTAATGATCATATATAGTTGGGGGCTGGGTGGTAGCACACCAGGTTAAGTGCACATAGCGCGAGATTCAAGGACTGGTGAAAGGATCCTGGTTTGAGCTCCCAGTCCCTCGTTTGCAGGGGGAAGCTTCACAAGAGGTGAAGCAGGTCTGCAGGTGTCTATCTTTCTCTCCTTTTCTCTATTTTCCCTTCCTCTTTCAATTTTTCTCTGCCCTATTCAACAACAAAAACAATGGGAACAAAAGACGGCCTCTAGGAGCAGTGGATTTGTAGTGTAGGCACTGAGACCCAGCAATAACCCCAGAGGCAAAAAAAAATCATATGGTTATCTTTTTACTGACATTTTATTAATTATTTAATAGTGGTTTACAAGGTTATAAAAATTACACAGACACAGTTCCACACTACACCTACCATCAAAGTTCTGTGTCCCACCAATGCCCCCAACCCCAACAAGAACCATCATAGCTGTCACAAAGTCCTAGAGATGGCCTGACCATTTTTTGGGCAGGTGTATATATTTCAATTCTCTATAGTCCACATCTGAACAAAACCTTCCAGCAGTTATTTTCACCTCCTTCCTTTACCAATGCCCATGTCCAGTGGAGAAGCAATTACAGAAGTCACAGAGTCCACCTTCTGCACCCCCAAAAGAATTTTGGTCCATGCTCCCAGAGGGGGAGAAATGATTAGAGGAAGATGACCACTGGGACCTGGATTTTTTTGTGTGTGTCACAAGGAACCTTTGTGTGTGCACTGTCATTAAGGAGGAAGAGATTCTGGAGAACACCAGAGGAAGTTAGGCACGGTTACATTTATCTGAAAGAAAAGAGGAGAAAGGAAGGACAGCATGGGATGATGTCATTCACAAATGGAATACAAGAACTGAAGCACATGGACTTTAAAAAAGAACATATATATATATATATATATATATAGATATTCAGCCCATAACTGAGGCCTTGGGAAAATGGCAGAACTTACCACTAAGGGGAGACACAGAATTTGGTGGTGGGAATGGTATGGAGTTATACCCCTCTTACATCTATCTATCTATCTATCTATCTATCTATCTATCTATCATCTAGCTATCTAGCCATTTATCTATCATCTTGTAAATCATTATTATAGTACTAATTAAAAAAAAAAAGAGTGATAACAACTTTTCCGACTAAGGTAAACATTATTCTTTACTTGGTTCCATGGCATAGGACTGAGGTCTCGCTGTTGCAAAGAATATCATCTTTCCAAACTGCAGAGTGGTATTCCACTGAGTATATGTTCCTGAGCTCCTTTTTGTTTTTGGAATTTTTATTATCTTCATTTATTTATTGGATAGAGAAAGTCAGAAATTGAGAGGGAAGGAGGAGATAGAGAGGGAGAGAGACAGAGAGACACCTGAAACCCTGCTCCACTGCTCACAAAGCTTTCCCCCTGCAGGTGGGGACCAGGGGGTTTGAATTGGGGTCCTTGTGCCCTGTAACATGTGCGCTCAACCAGGTGTGCCACCGCCTGATCCCGTCCCATAATTTCTTTATTCAGGCATTTACTGATGGGCATTTAGGCTCAGTAAAACATATAAACTTAAAGAAAGAAAGAAAGAAAGAAAGAAAGAAAGAAAGAAAGAAAGAAAGAAAGAAAGAAAGAAAAAAGAGAAGAAAGAGAACCATAGTGTTGAGGGCAGAACTGACAGAAAGTACCTGGAGGGGAACACAGACACTGCTGCACCAGGCCAGAACACATGTGCCCAGGCACACCTGGGTGTTCTCAATTTTCCTGAATCAAGTTTAAAGTTCCTGAAAACTGTGCTTTCTCCTCAATTTTCTGTTGAGATTATGTGTGAGGAACCTTTACCATGTCGGGGAATGAACTCAGCTCAACTTTCCCTGGATACAATATCATCGTCTCTAAGGCTTTGTGAGAACTAAAGTGGTCAATCATCACTGGGGGAGGGACACAGATCTTTGGTGGTGGGTAAAGTGTGGAATTATTCTCCTATAATCTTATAAACCAATTGCTGAGCTAGCTTCACGGGTGGGAGAGAGACACCAGGAACTCACGGCTGAGCGGGAACGCAATGCTTTATTAATCTGCCTTTATATCTTCCAAGGCAGAAGTGGCAATCTGGAAAAAGGAACTGGGTAGGAGAGTGGGTGTAGAGAAGGAAACGAGTGTGAATTCCATCTAACCAGAGAGGATTAAACCAATGCCTTGCAGGCAGGGCGGGTCTCAGGCAAAGCAGTGATCATGTAAATAGACCACAGCATCAAGCAATGCAGCAGACTGGCATAATGCCCAACATCTCCCCCTTTCTTTTTATCTAATGGCCATAGTATCAGGAATGCGGGGCGCTTTGTGAGGCAGGGAGACTGATGGGAGGAGGCACACCTTTGGGGTTCTACTGTCCCTCCTTGCTCAACCTCTCGGTAGAGAGAGAGACTAACAGGATTGACACACCCCTCAGGTTCAAGCCCTGCCAAGCTCAACCACATCCTTACAATTTCTCGACAACCAATACTAAATCACTAATAAAAATGTTAACCAAAAAAAAAAAAAAATCTATTATGAAGACAGGCAAAGGAAAAATAAAAATCCAAATTTAAATACCCACAGAGGCAAGAACTATAAAGAATAATAGTGAACATAAACCCAGGTATGTCTCCATATATTTCTATTTCCCCCCTCTATGACATATAGCCTTTAGACATAGTTAATTACATACTACATTGTCATGATGAATTTTTATGGAAGGGTAGCATAGAAAAGTATCATTAACATGCTCCCAATCTTGGATAACCAAATTAGTAATGTGGGTATAAATGATCATGATGTGTGTGTGTGTATGTGTGTGAGTCTGCTTATAATTATACACATCACTCTGGCTATTAAGATTACAGGTGGTTTTATGTTTTATCTTTCTGTCAAAATTATCTATTTAGAAAAAATAATTCACACAATAAAACTTAAATTTTGACCTCAATGAAATAAAAATACATTTAAAAACTTGGTCTGCGACACTGATTAAACAGAAGAGACAGCAAAATCCAATCAGTGGCATTTCAAAAGAGAACGCAGGAAAACTCAATGACCCATGTTTTGTAAACACACACACACACACACACACACACACACACACACACACACACACATCAGAGGCCAGGTCGTGGTGCACCTGGTTGAGAGCACATGTTACAATGTGCAAGGACCCGGGTTCAAGCTCACTGTCCCCACCTGCAGGGGAAAGCTGTGAGAGCGGTGAAGCATTGCTGCAGGTGTCTCTCTGTCTCTCTCCCTCTCTATCTCCCCCTACCCTCTCAATTTCTGGATATCTCTATCTGATAGATAAATAAAGATTAAACACACACACACACACACACGCAACACAACACTAGAAGCCAGGCGGTGGCACACCTGGTCATGCGCACACATTACAATGCATAAGGATGCAGGTTCAAGCCCCTAGTTGTCACCTTCAGGGAGGAGGCTTCACAAGTGGTGAAACTGGGCTGCAGGCTTTGCTCTGACTCTCTCCCTCTCTATCTCCTTCTCTTCTCAATTTCTCTCTGTTTCTATCCAACAGTACATAAATAAATGTTTAAAAATAACAAAAAGACTTCTAGAGTGAAGTGTCATGGGAATGGTAACCTCACTAAAGCCACTCCCCATAGGGGCACACAGAAAATGGCACCAAGTCCCACCCCCATGTGTCCTGGAGCCTCCCCTCCCCAGAGCCCTGCCCCACTAGGGACAGACAGACACAGGCTGGGGGTGTGGATCCACCTGCCAACACCCATGTCCAGCGGAGAAGCAATGACAGAAGCCAGAACTCCCACCTTCTGGGTCTATACTCCCGGAGGGATAAAGAATAAGGAAGCTTCCAATAGAAGGGATGGGACACGGAGCTCTGGTGGTGGGAACTGTAGAGAACTGTACCCCTCTTATCCTATGGTCTTGTCGATCATCATTAAAAAATGTAACGTGTGGTTTCTTCCAAACTGTTTGAGCTTGAGGGATTCAAGGGCTCTGAGAAGGGTCTTCTAAGCCACCTGCTAGCAGCACAGATGACGGAGCACCTGGACCATCCCTGAGCAGCGTTCTGTTTCCCAGACCAGCTCTCCTGCTCCCCAGCTGATAGGCGCTCAGGGTGCAGCCAGGAGGAGGCATGAGGACTGCTGTAAGCTCAACCAAACAGTGACCAACAGCAGAGGCCTGAAGGTGGGTGGGCATGAGGCATGAGGAATGCCCAGGGGAGATGGGCCAGGCTGGGAGTGGGGCGGCCTCCGCCCCCTTGCTAACTTACATCCGAAACAACAGGGTTGATCACCCTTATCATTATCTCTGCAGGCTAAGAGGGCTCCAAAGCTATTAATGGTCGTAAAATTACCCAGCTGCTTTTTTTTTTTTTTTAATGCGGCCATTGAGTCTAACTCAGTGACCTCTTTGGTCCATGAATTTCATTGGTTCGGGATACGCATTCCTAAGGCATTATTTTATTTACTTTCATTTGTTCTGAATTGGCTGCCTTTTGTTTTTATCAAGTATCTCCTTGTTCTTAGCTTATTATGGGAAGAGGTGGGGGGCATGGTGGGGGGAGCGGTCCTTTGTGATTTTGACTGTTTCCATGAAGGGCTTCTGTGAAATTCACCAGATTTTACCAGCATGTATGAGGGAAATGAAAACTCTAGTTGTAGCCATGAAATCCCCATATTCCACCATAGTCCACTTTGGTGTTAGCTGTCAGGCTCAGGCAAAAAGTACTCAAGTCATAGGCCCCTTGGGACATATCTAAAAATAGACTTCCTAGATTATTCCTACACAAAAATCTGTTCTTATCTGCTGTATTCCTACTTTTTGGTTCCTGCTTATTCGACATTTTCTCCTGCTTTATATCTCACCGCCTTTCAGCCACCAAGTTGCAGACGCTACCATGACGCCATCCTGACCTCCCTGGGCAGACGCCCTCACCCATGTGTCCTGGAGCCTCCCCTCCCCAGAGCCCTGCCCCACTAGGGACAGACAGACACAGGCTGGGGGTGTGGATCCACCTGCCAACACCCATGTCCAGCGGAGCAGCAATGACAGAAGCCAGAACTCCCACCTTCTGCTCCCCACAAAGAATTCTGGTCTAGACTCCCAGAAGGATAAAGAACAGGGGAGCTTCCAGTGGAGGGGAGGGGACACGGAAGTCTGGTGGTGGGAACTGTGTGGAACTGTAGCCCTGTGATCTTAATAATCCTGCCAACCATTATTAAACCACCAATAAAATTTTAAAAATATACATATTTCTTTCTCACCATGCCGTCTTGTTACATGGCTGTGAATTCAGCTCCTGCTATGCCTCTCCGTTCCTTTTATTTACCACTGATGACTATGAATATAGAGATTTTTCTAATAGGAAGATACTAGTTCATAATGATTTGAAAAGATCAAACTCCTACTGTGAGTAGGGGTGAGCTTCAGCCTCTGTCTCCAGGGTCCCCTTTGCCTCCATCTGCATGTTGTGGCCTCTGCAGTCAGGGAGGGAGGGAGCTGGGGCAGGATATGCAGACACACTGAGCTTCTGGGCCTGACCTGGGCCTGCTCCTGGCTGCCTGCAGGGGGAGGGTGCAGGGGGAGGGTGCTGCTGTCTCTAAGCTGCCCTCCAACAAGGAGACTCCCCTGGAATGGCTCCCAGCACAGGATGTTGCCTTATTGTTTTTCATGCCCCCGACACATGGCTCTCAAGCACTCACTATGCACAGAGTGAGTAATGACTTCCCAGATGTGGGCTTTACGTTCTGATATCCCACTGCAGTTACAGCTTTGCTCAACTAACAGAGGCAATTTTCTGGCACGCAGTTAAGAGTAATTCTGTTCACGCTGCACCAGCTTTCATGGCTGAAACTCTCCTGGGCTCTGCTGTGTGTCTTGTATATTGTTCTTTCTTCCGTTTTTCAGTTGTGATTAATAGTGGGTTCCAAATGATAAGATGGTAGGGTCTCCAGAGACAACCCCCAGGTGCTCACAAGTCTTAGAGACAGTTTGCTGGACTTTTTTTAAGTCCATGTGCCTCGGATCTCTGGATTTCGCATGAGTGAAATCATCTGGTAGCTGTCTTTCATCTCTTTATTTATTTCACTAAGCATCATCACCACCAGTTCCATCTCTTTTGTCCCCAAAGATACAGCATCATCTTTTTGACAGCATAGTAGCATTCTACAGAATGTATATCCCATAACCTCTGTAGCAAGTCATCTGTCAATGGGCACCGAGGCTGCTTCCTCTCTTTGGAATAATGTGAATCACACAGCTGTGAACACAGGGGTACACGTGTCCCTTCTGAGTGTCCACTGGATAAATGCCTGAGGGTAGGCTTGCTGGGTCATAAGGTGATTCTATGTTTATTTGTTCAAAGACTCTCCAGACAGCCTCCTTCTTAAAAAAAAATTGTTTTTTATTATCTTTATTTACTGGATAGAGACAGCTAGAAATCAAAAGGGTGATGGAGAGAAAGAGAGAGACAGAGAGACACCTGCAGCACTCCTTCACCACTTGCAAAGCTTTCCTTCTGCAGGTGGGGACCAGGGGCTCGAACCCGGGTCCTTGTGCATTGTAATACATGTGCTCAACCAGGTGTGACATCACCTGGCCCCTCAGGAAAGCCTTCTAAAGGGGCCGCCCCAGTTTCCATCCCCAGCATGTGCTGTGTACTTAATCCCCACTGCAGGCTTCCTCCCTCAAGCACTGGAGATGCGTGGTGAGCCCTGGAGGCTGTGCCCAGGTAGGGAGGCTGCAGAGAGAGGAGTGGGCCTCCTTGTTCTTTAACCTCTCTGAAGCGTCATGTGGAGAACACACTGGGTGAAACAGCAGTGTCTGCAAATGTCTGAGTCTCAGCCAGGGCCACTGAATCCAGGCACCCACAGGTGGGGCGGGACTAACAGTCAGCCTGTGCAAGGAACTCCCCCCCAGGGCTCCTCCTCATTCAGCTCAGCCTCTTCTGTTCTGACTTTTTGTTTATAAAATGGAAATATTGACAAGACCATAGGCTAAGAGGGATCTAATTCCATAAAGCTCTCACCACCAGAACTCCGTATCCCATCCCCTCCCCTGAGAGCTTTCCTATTCTCTATCGCTCTGGGAGCATGGACCCAGGGTCATTGTGGGATGCAGAAGGTGGAAGGTCCGGCTTCTGTAACTGCTTCTCCACTGAACATGGGTCTTTATTTATTGGATTAGAGACAGCCAAAAATCAACAGGAGAGACAGAGAAGAAGAGAGACACTTGCAGCCCTGTCTCACCACTTGCAAAGCTTTCGCTCTGCAAGTGGTAACCAGGGGCTTGAACCCAGGTCCTTGTGCCCTGTAGTAACATGTGCGCTCAACCAAGTGCGCCACTGCCCGGCCCTCAGCAAGCACCCTTCCACCTAGCACCTCAGCTACGTAGCACTGCCTAGAGTTTAGCTCTGAAGACGAGACGTCCCCTTCTGGCTTCAGACTCACGGGGATGAACTCCCCTGAAGCTCCTGCCCGCTTCTAGGGCCATCCTTAGAGCCATCCTTCCCTACGGGATGGGACGTGGCTACTCCATGAATACAGGTGTCGACGTCAGGAAGCTTTGGCCAACGTTTCCTCTTCCCTCTACCTCTTTACATTTTTTTTTCAATTTATTATTTAGATTTGAAATAGAGACAGAGAGAAATCAAGAGGGGAGAGCGGGAGAGGAGGGAGGGAGGGAGAGACAGATGTCTGCAGCCCTGCTTCACCACTCACAAAGCTTTCTTCCTGCAGGTGGGGACTGGAGACTCAAACCTGGGTCCTGATGCACTGTAACACGTGCACTTAACCGGGTGCACCACTACACACCTGTCTTCCTTCTATCTCCCCCTTCCCTCTTGATTTCTCTAATAAATGAAAGGGACCAGGCAGTGGCACAGCCAAGTCAGCACACATACCGCCATGCACAAGAACCTGGGTTCAGTCCCCACTCCCCACCTGCAGGGGGAAAGCTTCACAAGTGGTGAAGCAGGGCTGCAGGTGTCCTGTCTCTCTATCTTCCTCTCCCCTCTCAACTGCTCTCTGTCTCTAACCAATAAGAAAGAAAGAAAGAAAGAAAGAGAGAGAGAGAGAGCAAGAGAGAGAGACCACATTCTCACTACAAAGTATAAGGTACAATCACTGAATAGGGTCAGTACAGACATAAAAAGCAGTACAAAACTACCAGAATCATAATATTAATAGTAGTGTGCCTGGCATCTGCATAGCTACAAATAAAAGGGAAAATAGCTCCAAGTGTCTGATTTTTTTTGGTTTTGTTTTCTCATTAGAGTCATCTCTGAAGCTTGATGTCTACAAGAATCCAACACCATTCCCAGGTGACCTTTTTTAAATTTTTTAAAAAATTTATTTTCTCTTTTGTTGCTCTTGTTGTTATAGTTATTATTGTTGTTGTTGATGATGTCATTGTTGTTGGATAGGACAGAGAGAAATGGAGAGAGGAGGGGAAGACAGAGAGGAGGAGAGAAAGACAGACACCTGCAGACCTGCTTCACCGCCTGGGAAGCGACTCCCCTGCAGGTGGGGAGCCGGGGGCTCGAACCTTATGCCGGTCCTTGCGCTTTGCGCCACATGCACTTAACCCACTGCGTTACCGCCCGACTCCCCTTTTTTTTTAATAAAAGGTGAGGGACAGAGAGACAGAGAGAGACCTGAAACGGCCCTTCACCACTCGTGAAGCTAACCCCCTTGCAAGCGGGAACTGGAATCTTGAAATTGTGTCTTTTATTCTTTTTTTGAAATCTTTATTTTATTTATTATTGGATAGAGACAGAGAGAAGTTGAGAGGAAGGGGGAGATAGATAGATAGATAAATCTATCAATCTATATCTATCTATCTATATCTATCTATCTATCTATAGATAGAGCTAGAGAGAGAGACAGACACACCTGCAGCCCTGCTTCACCACTTGTGAAGCTTTCTCCCAGCAGGTGCAGACCAGGGGCTTGAACCTGGGTCCTTGTGCCCTGTAATGTGTATGCTTAACCAGGTGCATCACCACCTGGCCCCTAACCTGTGTCCTTTCACATGGTAACACGTATGCTCTACTGGGTGTAGCACCTAGTTAACAGTGGTGTACCCCAGCGAATACTTTTTAATTTTCTCTATTAAACATTTTGAAGAACAGAAAATAAAATACTTCTCATTGATTTCCTTCCTGATTATGAGACTAAAGAGCAAATTAAAATAATTTGAACATTTTGCTTATTGTCCCCAGGGTTATCACTGAGACTCAGTGCCTGCTGGATAAAGCCATCACTCTCAGGGGATTTTACCCAAGTCCTGACACGTGGTGAACAGGCATTTCTCCGGGAGAGGCAGTAGACAGAGGTATAGTCCTTGTCTCACATGTTACCATGGCGGCTCTTCTCCAATTAGTTCAGTGCATATGTGATCTGGAGCTGCTTTCTCATTCACTGATGGCATTTAGTTTAAAACTTACCATTTCAGTCCTGTCACAGGGTTGGTGGGTACCAAGGAGGAGCTAAGCTAGTCTGTGGCTTAAGATTGATTTTCACCCTCCCAGCATGGGCTGTAGTCAGGGAGTCCTGAGATTCCCACACAGACATGATGGGCCTAGACCTCGAATAAATCCCTCTCTCCATTGTTACCAGTCATCTCTATCAGGAACAACACAAAACACCCCTTTGTGGGCCCCCATAGGACCTTTGCCCTCAATGTGGATCAACAACGGTAGAGTATGTTCCATCCTCTGAAGGGAGGCTGGACAATATAACAACATACCCTGTGCTACACCTGAGGAAGATGGGTCCTGATACTGGGGCAGCTTGGAATGTTCCTACTCATGACCACAGAATGTGAGCTCAGATCTACAGGGATGCAGAGGTCACACAGGCTCCTAAGCTGAATATGGGCCCCAGATCACATCAAATCGATGGGGTTTACAGTTACCAATATTTATATCCCTTCCCCATATTTGGGAGCTACTCTCTTCCCTGATCCAGCTTTCTGGTCCTTTTTCCAGCCATGACATCATCTCCCCCAGACAATAACTTGGATCCACCTGCATATCAGATGTCAGACTCAGGAAAAAAAAAACAAAACTAGTATAGTCATAGGCCTCATATAACTAAACTATGCCTACTAGCTATCTACAAAATGGAGGGGCCCCCAACTCTTCATCTGCACTATTCCAGCCTTTAGGTTCATGATTAGTCAACAATTTGTTTGGCTTTATATGTTAACTCACTTTTCAGCCACCAGGTTCCAGATGCTAGCATGATGCCAACCAGACTTCCCTGGGCAGACGACCCCACCAATGTGTCCTGGAGCTCCGCTTCCCCAGAGCCCTGCCCTACTAGGGAAAGAGAGAGGCAGAGCTGGGAGTATGGATCCACCTGACAACACCCATGTTCAGCGGGGAAGCAGCTACAGAAGCCAGACCTTCCACCTTTTGCATCCCACAATGACCCTGGGTCCATACTCCCAGAGGGTTAAAGAATAGGAAAGCTATCAGGGGAGGGGATGGGATACGGAGTTCTGGTGGTAAGAATTGTGTGGAGTTGTACCCCTCTTATCCTATGGTTTAGTCAGTGTTTCCTTTTTATAAATAAATTTTTTTTAAAAAAGATGCATTTTAGACATTCTGGCTGATATAATGCTTAAGCAATGGGTGAAATCAGTCAGAGAAGTGAAACTATTTGCACACTTGCAGAGGAAACAGCAGCAACAACAAGAACAAACAGACACTAAAAACTTCCAGAGATGACGATGTTGGCAGCTTTCTCTGTTCTCCCAGCCAGAGCCCTGCGGACGTGTCTGTGGCAGATAAAATGGAGAACAGGCCTGTTGCCATCTTCCAACCAACAGAGCAGCAACTGCACTGAGTGTTAAGAATCTGAAATGATTTATGCGATCTGAAGAGAAACCAGGGGTGGAGGTGGGTGGGTGGGGTAGGACACAGTCTTTTGGTGGTGGGAATGGTGTTTATGTACACTCCAATTAATTTGTAATCCTATAAATCACTATCTAATTAATATGAAAAGGGAAAATTGATTGAATGTCTCAAACTTTTTAAAGCACAGACTAAGTCTTTTTAATATATCGGCTGAGTCTTTGATATGTTGACTCTTTCAAAAGCCTAGACCAGGGAGAACAGAAGCAACCAGTGGCACAGCTACATACAAGATGTTGGGTATTATACAGAAAATCCTAACAAAGGGATTTTTCAAAGTTAACTCAATTACCAAACAATGTGATGATAGCAATAAATATCTACTGTCTTCTTGAACCCTCAGACAGCAGGAACCTCACATTTCCACTATAGAGCCCATATTTCCCCCAGTCCTGGAAACTTAGGGTGGGGCCCACTTTCCCGCATGCTTCTCTCAATTCATACCAAATAATATTGCATCCGTCGATCCCAACCTAATCAACGCAACGAGTGCCACCTCAACATGCTTCTCTTCAGACTGTGTCCAGAGACTTCAGGTGTGGAATGACAACCCTTCATTACTGGGGTGAGACCTTTCGTTTCATAGTAGTCTCTAATTCCACTCCAGGTGGTTCAATTCCTAACAAAGTCCCCAAACCTAGATATAGACCAGGTCCCCAGAGATAGAGCATATGTTCACACGTATCCATAAACTAGGGCAAAATATATACCTGAAAGCAAAAGTACACAATAGTCTGCAGTGAGTACCCCCAACACTTCATCTGCACTATTCCAGTCTTTAGGTCCATGATTGCTCAACAATTTGTTTGGCTTTGTATGTTAACTCTCTTTTCAGCCACCAGGTTCCAAATGCCAACATGATGCCAACCAGACTTCCCTGGACAGACGACCCCACCAATGTGTCCTGGAGCTCGGCTTCCCCAGAGCCCTGCCCCACTAGGGAAAGAGAGAGACAGGCTGGGAGTATGGATTCACCTGTCAACGCCCATGTTCAGCGGAGAAGCTATTACAGAAGCCAGACCTTCCACCTTCTGCATCCCACAGTGACCCTGGGTCCATACTCCCAGAGGGATAAAGAATAGGAAAGCTATCAGGGGAGGGGAGGGGATACGGAGTTCTGGTGGTGGGAATTGCGTGGAGTTGTACCTCTCTTATCCTATGGTTTTGTCAGTGTTTCCTTTTTTAAATAAATAACAAATTTTTTTTTTAATAATCTGAAATGACAGAGACGCCAGGCCTGAGATCTCAGCCTTCCAGCTCCAAAAACCTGCCACCACGTGGCAGATGCTCCTATGATTCCACCGTGACCTCACTGGGCAGATGACTTCAATAATGCATCCCAGAGCCTCCCCTCTCCAGGAAGGAGAGTGAAGGAAGGAAGTTAAGGGGGCAGGTGAGGGGACACACCTGGTTAAGCACACACATTTCCATGTGCAAAAGGACCCGGCTTCCAGCCCCTGGTCCCCACCTGCAGGGAGGAATAGCTCCACAACTGATGAAAAACAGCTGCGGATGTCTGTCTCTCTCCTCTCTCCCTTTTTATCATCCTCTCCCCTCTCTATTTCTCTCTGTCTCTGTCCAATACTGAATTAAATTAAATTAAATTAAATAAGAATAAAGTTGAAAAAAGAAAGGAAGTGAAGGCAAGTCCATAGGGGAAATAAAGGACATTAAGAGATCACAGGGGTCTAATTCCACACTGTTCCCACCACCAGACTTCTGTGTCCCCATTCCTCTCCACTGGGAAATGCAGTGGTTCTTCTCCCAAGGTCACAGATGTGGGTTGACTGTTCTTTCTATATCTATCTGTCTATCTTCACACCACTCTCTGTCTCTCTCTGTCTCTGTCTCTCTCTCTGTCTCTGTCTCTCTCTCTCCATCTCTCCTTCTCTCCCTCTCTCCTTCTCTACCTGAAATTAGAAAGGAAAAGATTAAAAAAAAAATCCACCTGGACCAAAAGAATCATACAAGCGTAAGAACCTTGTGGTGGGGAAAAAATGAGAATTTGAAATAATTTCTCTCCACCTCCAAATGGAAAGGCATCTCCACCCTAATTTCCCTTCCTGGCAACATTCTTGGTTTGTGGCTGAGCACTGTGCCTAGCACTTTATTTCTGAGTCACCCAGAGTAGGATCCCATCACAGTAACTACACATGACACACACACACACACACACACACACACACACACACACACACACACACACACACCATGTTTCAGAGGTAAATACCTGACTTTTTCTGGCTGTATTTTTCTTTCCGGTATGTCTCTTTCTCGAAGCTGTTCTCTGTGTGTCAGGTCTTCAAAAGCCCTTTCTTTGGTTCCTGTTGTTGCTTTTCAAATCCAAGACTGGTCTGAGGAGTCCTGAGGAAAGACGGAGACAGATGGACAGATGTGGGTGGAGTTAAAGGAGCCAAGTCATATGCAGAATGGGGGGGGGGGGCAGGCTGGTCCATGCCATGCAGGGAGTGATGGGGGGTAAACTGTGACACAGGGGTATTTCCGCCAGACCCCAGAGCACGGTGGGGAAGCCCCCTCCTTCTTTCCACGGCAGGGACTCTGCATCCTCCTCCCAGACCTCGTTCCAAGGGGCTTCCCTAGATGATCAAACGGCCCTCTCATCTGTAGGAACCTCACTGTACACGGGGCCCTTAAACCACAGAGCAGAAGGATTTGAGAAGGAGGACCAAGAAGGGCCTTGCTTTCCACAGACATGGGGAAGGGAGCCAAGTCCCTTAGTTTTTAAATTTTTCAAATTCCTGAAGTAAAACAGAGTGAGCCCTACAAATCCTTCCTTTCACAGTGGGGATGAAAACAGAGCCCTCTGCCTTTGTCCCCCAGAAATTAAGATGGCACCATTTAGAAAAGGCTTGTGGAAACACACTGCACCACTTCCATTGTTTGCACAAAGCAACATGCCCAAGAAATAGGGGAGAGGGGAAGGCAGTTTCAGAAATCATGTAAAACACTTGAAAAAATTTTAAAATATTTATTTATGTATTCCCTCTTTGTTGCCCTTTTTGTTTTTATTGTTGTCATTATTATTGATGTTGTCGTTGTTGGACAGGACAGAGAGAAATGGAGAGAGGAGGGGAAGACAGAGAGGGGGAGAGACAAACAGACACCTGCAGACCTGCTTCACCGCCTGTGAAGCGACTCCCCTGCAGGTGGGGAGCCGGGGGCTTGAAGCGGGATCCTTCTGCGGGTCCTTGCGCTGTGCTACCGCCTGACCCCCAATACTTGAAAATGTAAGACAAGGGATTCTTTCCAAAATAACAACAACAACAACAAAAGTCTCTGAAAGGTGCTAGTTGTTCATTGACCAAATAAACTCCATTTTGAAGAGGAGAATCTGGAGGCCAACAGTTGCATGTCTAGACTTCAGAGCAAAAAAAGAAACAGGAGGACTGATGTGTCCATCCTGAAATCCGACGCACTTGAACTCCGCAAGGCAGTGCGTGCGCACTGTATGGAAGCCGTCTCTGAGGTGTCTTTGATGATGCTCATGTTTGATAACTAATAGCTCCTTTTCTTACTTTATTTCATTCTTCATGGGAGAACCCTCCCATTCAGAAACACTCAGTTCCCCCTATCAAAGAAACTTCTGGGACTTGCCTTTGATTCCTATTCATTTTTATAGGGAGGAGTAATGATTTGCGGTATGTGAGTTGTTGTGAATATATGGTTTTTTATCTGGATGACATGGGTGAGGGCGTCTGCCCAGGGAGGACAGGGTGGTATTATGGTAGCATCTGCAACTTGGTGGCTGAAAATCATTAAGATATAAAGCAGGACAAATTGCTTAATAAATAGGAGCCCGAGTGTAGAAATAGAGCAGGTGAAACCAGAGGCCTTTGTGTGGGAAGAAGCTAGGAAGTCGGGCCTAGTGGTGGTGGCACACCTGACTGAGTGCGCTGATACAGAGTACAAGGACCTGGGTGTCAAACCCCCGGTCCCCACCTGCAGGGGGAAAGCTTTACAAGTGGTGAAGCAGGGCTGCAGCTCTCTCTCCCTATCTCCCCCTCCTCTCTCGATTTCTGGCTGTCTCTATCCAATAAATAAAGATAATTAATTTTAAAAAAAGAAAAAGGAGCTAAAAGGTCTATTTTAGGTAAGTTGGAAGGGGCCCATGACTGTAGTAACTTTTGCCTGAGCCTGACAGCTAACATGCAGGCGGACTAAAAGTCTTGTCTGGGAAGGTGGTGGCAGAGTTGAGAACAGGACTAGAAAGCATTATCTTACTGGGTCTCAACTTTCTTTATCAGTGCTTGCAAATGCCGGCATGTGTCTGCCTTGAGTTGACCTTGTGTCCCAGCTGGCATGACGGTGTGTTCTCACCTGTCAGGTGGGCTGTGTTAACCCAGCTTCCTCCCCCATCATCTGACTCCAGGGTCTTCTGAACTCTTGTGTAATCACCCAGATGAACAGAGAGAACAATGAAAAGATATTCCAGCTTTCTAGTCCTATTCTCAAATCTGACACCATCTCCCAAAACAATACTCCCAGCCCACCTGCATGTTAGCTGTCAGGCTCAAAAATTACTAAAAAATTACTAAAGTCATGGGCCCCTTGCAACATACCTGAAATAGACTTCCTGGCTTCTTCCCACCCAAAGGCCCTAATTTCATCTGCTCTATTTCTACCTTTGGGTTCCTGCTTGTTAAATAATTTGTTCTGCTTTATATCTTACTGCCTTTCAGCCACTAAGTTGCAGATGCTGCCATGACGCCACCCTGACTTCCCTGGACAGACAGCCTCACCCGTGTGTCCTGGAGCCTCCCCTCCCCAGAGCCCTGCCCCACGAGGGAAAGACAGAGACAGGCTGGGGGTGTGGATCCACCTGCCAACACCCACGTCCAGTGGAAAAGCAGTGACAGAAACCTTTTTTTATTTTATTTTTATTAGTGATTTAATATTGATTTCCAAAATGATAAGATAACAGGGGTCTAATCCCACACCGTTCCCACCACCAGTGTTCTGTGTCCCCATTCCCTCCATTGGAAACTGTATTAGTTCTCCCACAAATCGCAAAATGGGTTGACTATCATTTCTATAACTCTCTGTATTTATAGATAGCTGACCTTTTTTCCCCCTCTCTCTATGATTCTGCCTTCTCCACTGAGGGTAGGACGCGGCAGCAGAGCCTTTGAAGAGGAGGAAAGGGCCAGGCGCTATTCCACCTCAAGCCCAGCAACCAGAGAAGAGGCTCCTTAGACCTCAGGGTCTGAACCTTTCGCCAGGTCAACGCACTGCTACTTCTATTCCCTGTACCTCTTGAGTTTTCTCGGGGCGAAGTCACGCTCATTCTCAACAGAAGGCCTCTTTTGATTTCTTATTCAAACTCCGTGAGAACAAACTCTGTGAGCAGACGCATTCTGTGAATAATTCCCGTCTTTCATTCTGCGGCAGCCCCTATGGACCTATGCATGCACAATGAGATGTCCTTGAAAACTGCTCACTTTTCGCTTTTGCGCACATTGGTGATGTCTACTCTCGACCCACTCCTGAAAAAGTGGCTCCATTTATACACTTGAATATTATTGTGTAAAACACTCCAAGGTTAACTATACAAATCCAGGAAAATAATGAATTGTCCCAGACTTTCCCTCCATGCCCCTCTCACACACGGCATTAATCTACACAGAACTCTTGTAGCCAATGTCTTATGAACATTCTAGAGAGAACCAAGTCACCTTCTAAATTGTGTTCATGTGGGGACGTTGTTATTTGTGTTCTAACAAGTCTGCAAGTGAAGTCCAGGCCCATACGATAGAGGACAGTCTGTTCTCTTTTCCTAATTGAGGGGAAATTTGGGGGGAAGAAAAGGGCACCCAGGCTTTCCTAACAACGTTCTGCTTTGTTAAGAAAAAAACAAGGAAAGAAGGTGAATCCATCCTTTTTAATAGCTGAGTAGTATTCCATTATGGGAGATATTAAACCAAAATAAAGAACTCAGGGGTGGAGGGGGCACTCTCAGAAAAGTGTTTTGCAGAAAACTGAGAAATGTTACATATTTACCAACAACTGTGCTTACTATGAACCATTAATCCCCCCAGTTAAGAAGAAATGTGAAACTAGATTCGTATTTCACTCTTCATGGAAAAAATAGAAGTGTTAAGAGAAAGAAATTGACTCTGCCGGTGGGAATGTCAATGGGTCCAGCCCCTGTGGAGAGTAGTCTGGAGAACTCTCAGAAGGCTAGAAATGGACCTACCCTATGATCCTGCAATTCCTCTCCTGGGGATAGATCCTAAGGAACCCAACACACCCATCCAAAAAGATCTGTGTACACCTGTGTTCACAGCAGCACAATGTGTAATAGCCATAACCTGGAAGCAGCCCAGGTGTCCAACAACAGATGAGTGGCTGAGCAAGTTGTGGTCTAGATACACAATGGAATACTACTCAGCTGTTCTTCTTCTAGCGTTTGCCCTTCTTCCGTAACAGTCAACAGCGTCGTTGAGCCTGATGTCAAGTTTCGAGACCTCCTTTGAATCTGGAGAGGTGGCAGTCGTTGACTATGTGGGTCATAGTCTGTTCACCTTCTTCCCCTCCTCTTGGGTGGAGCTTGAAGAAATCCTGTTCAGTGAGGTCAGCCAGAAAGAGAAGGATGAAGATGGGATGATCTCACTCATGGACAAAAGTTGAAAAACAAGACCAGAAGGAGGAAACACAAAGCAGAACTTGGACTGGGTTTGGTGTCTTGCACCAAAGCAAAGGACTCTGGAGTAGAGTGGTGGGGGGGGACGGGGGTCTTTCAAGTCCTGGTGCCTGATGGTGGAGGAGGAGCCAGGCTGGCGGGTGACAAGCGTGGGTGGGGGGCAGAGAGAGTGTTTTGGAGAAAACTGAGAAATGTTGTACATGGACCGACGACCATGTTCACAGTCGACTGTCAACCATGAATCTCCCCAATACAAAATAATGCACTGAAGAGCAAGCCCACAGTGCATGAGTGGTGAAGCAGGGCTGCAGGGGTCTCTCTGTCTCTTTCCATGTCTCTATCCCCTCCCCTCTCAATTTCTCTCTGTCTCTATCCAATAAGATATACATAAATAAAAATATTTTTAAATAATTAAAAAGAAAAAGAAATAATATTTAAGAGGCCAGGCAGTGGTGCACCTAAACGCACATATCACAGGGCACAAAGCTCCAGGTTCAAGCCCCTGGTCCCCACCTGCAGGGGGAAAGCTTCACAAGTGGTGAAACAGTGTTGCAGGACTCCCTCTCTCTCTCTCTAAGATTTTATTTATTTACTAATGAGAAAGATAGGGGCAGAGGAGGGCCAGGCGGTGGCGCAGCAGGTTAACCACAGGTGGCGCCAAGCACAAGGACCGGCATAAGGATCCCGGTTCGAGCCCCCGGCTCCCCACCTGCAGGGGAGTCGCTTCACAGGCGGTGAAGCAGGTCTGCAGGTGTCTGTCTTTCTCTCTCCCTCTCTGTCTTCCTCTCCTCTCTCCATTTCTCTCTGTCCCAGCCAACAACAATGACAGCAATAGCAATAATGATAAACAACAAGGGCAACAAAAAGGGGAAAAATAGCCTCCAGGAGCAGTGGATTTGTGGTGCAGGCACCAAGCCCCAGCAGTAACCCTGGAGGCAAAAAAGGAAAAAAAAATAGGGGGAGAAAGAGAAAGAACCAGACATCACTCTGGTACATGTACTGTTGGGGATTGAACTTGGGACCTCCCTCATGTTTGAAAATCCAATGCTTTATCCTCTGCGCCACCTCCTAGACCACTCTCTCTCCCTCTCTATCTCAGCCCCACCCACCACCACACACACAGATTCTCTCTGTCTCTATCCAATAACAAATAAATAAAAATATTTTTTAAATAATAGAAATAATAGTCAAGCCCATACCTGTGAGCTTGGGAGAACCACTGCAGTTTCCAGTGGAGAGGATGGGGACACAGATCTCTGGTGGTGGGAAGAGTGTGGAATTAGACTCCTGTGATCTTATAATCTTGTATATTAATATTAAATAACTAAGAAAAATACAAAAATAAATAAATAACATAAAAAAGAAAGGATGATTAGAAATGGCCTGGAATCCTCAAATCCACTTCCTTCTGACAAACAAACTGTTCAGAATGTCACCGGGTAACATGGCTGTGGTGACTTCATATCCCAGAGCCCTACCTCACCCTGAAAGACATATCATCACCCCCCTCCCCGTTGTTGTCACCCACAGAAAGAAGAACAACAGAAATGTGAGGCACCGAGAGATGCTTGACTCCTTCCAGTGTCCTCTGAAAGGTCTGCTGTCCAGTCAGAAGGAATACTTAGCTCTTCCCCAAACAACTTGGGAGGGGGGTGGAGAGTGGCTTAGACCCTCCTGCCTTGTGCCATCATGGGAAAAGTTCCATCAGGGAATGGTGTCTCCCACAGACACAGCAGCACACTTCACCCACCACCAATGCACAGTATCTCTTCATCACAGGGCTCAGTGCGCGTCCACGGCCCCATTCGTGCCCTCAGGTCCACCTGGTGGTAAGAGGCCAGGGGGTCTGCTCGTGATTCATCCCGCCTGGCCCCCCGGTTGTGCCTCTTCAGCCCTGTGTGTGGAGGAGGTCATCTGTTGACCCTTGGCTTTACTGACCCCTTCATTTCATCCACGGTGTACGGAAAGATGAGTTCTCACCTTGTCCTCCTGCTGCTGGTGTGTGTGTGATTGGAGTGTGTGAGTGTGAGTGTATGAGCGTGTGTGTGAGTGTGTGTATGAGTGAGTGTGTGAGACTGTGCGAGTGTGTGTGTGAGTGTATGTGTGTTTATGAGTGTGTGTGTGTGTGTGAAAGTGTGAGTGTGTGTGCGTGAATGTGTGAGAGTGTGTGTGCGTGAATGTCTGTGTGTGTGACTGTATGTGTGTGTATGTGTGTATGGGTGTGTGTATGAGCGTGTGTATGAGTGACAGTGTGTGAGAGCGTGTGTGCGTGAATGTGTGTGAGTGTATGTGTGTGTGTATGAGTGTGTGTGTGAGCGTCTGTATGAGTGACTGTGTGAGGGTGTGTGTGTGAATGTCTGTGTGTGTGAAAGGGTGAGTGTGTGAACGTGCATATGAGTGAGAATGTGACTGTGTGTGAAAGTGTGAGTGTGTGTGTATGTGTATGAGTGAGAATGTGTGAGTGTGTGTGCATGAATATGTGTGTGTGTGTGAAAGTGTGAGTGTGTTAATGAGTGTGAGTCAGTGTGAATGAGTGTGAGTGTAAATGAGTGTGTATGAGTGAGAGTGTGTGAGTGTGAATGTGAGTATGTGTGAGTGTGTGTGTGAATGTATGTGTGAATGAATTGAGTGGGCATGTGTGAGAGTTGTGAATGTGTGATTGTGTGAATGAGTGTGTGTGTATATGAGTGAGTGTGAATGAGTGTGAGTGAGTGTGAATGAGTGAGTGTGTGCATATAAATGAGTGTGAGTGTATATGTGTGTGAGTGTGCATATTGATGAGTGTGAGTGTGTGCATATTAATGTGAGTGTGTGAGTGTGATTGAGTGTGAGTGTGTGAGTGTGAATGAATGTGAGTGTATGAATGAGTGTGTGAATGAGTGAGTGTGTGAGTGTGAATGAGTGTGAGTGTGAATGAATGAGTGTGAATGAGTGAATGAGTATGAGTGTGTGTGTGAATGAATGTGAGTGTATGAATGAGTGTGAGTGTGAGTGTGAATGAGTGAGTGTGAATGAGTGAGTGTAAATGAGTATGAGTGTGTGCGTGTGAATGAGTGTGAGTGTGTGAGTGTGAATGAGTGAGTGTGAATGAGTGAGTGTGTGAGTGTGAAGGAGTGTAAGTGAATGTGTGAGTGTGAATGAGTGTGTGAATGAGTGTGAGTGTAAATGAGCGTGAGTGTGTGCATGTGAATGAGTGTGAGTGTGTGAGTGTGAATAAGTGTATGTGAGTATGAATGAGTGAGTGTGCGTGTGTGTGAATGAGTGTAAGTGAACGTGTGAGTGTGAATGAGTGTGAGTGTGAATGAGTGTGAGTGTGTGCATGTGAATGAGTGTGAGTGTGTGAGTGTGAATAAGTGTAAGTGAGTATGTGAGTGTGAATGAGTGAGTGTGAATGAGTGAGTGTGTGAGTGTGAATGAGTGTGAGTGTGAATGAGTGTGAGTGTAAATGAGCGTGTGTGTGCGTGTGAATGAGTGTGAGTGTGTGAGTGTGAATAAGTGTATGTGAGTATGAATGAGTGTGAGTGTGTGTGAATGAGTGTAAGTGAACGTGTGAGTGTGAATGAGTGTGAGTGTGAATGAGTGTGAGTGTAAATGAGCGTGAGTGTGTGCGTGTGAATGAGTGTGAGTGTGAATAAGTGTATGTGAGTATGAATGAGTGAGTGTGAATGAGTGAGTGTGTGAGTGTGAATGAGTGTAAGTGAGTGTGTGAGTGTGAATGAGTGTAAGTGAACGTGTGAGTGTGAATGAGTGAGTGTAAATGAGCGTGAGTGTGTGTGTGTGAATGAGTGTGAGTGTGTGTGTGAATAAGTGTAAGTATGTGAGTATGAATGAGTGAGTGTGAATGAGTGAGTTTGAGTGTGTGAGTGTGAATGAGTGTGAGTGTGTGAGTGTGAATGAGTGTGAATGTGTGTATATGAATGAGTATGAGTGTGAGGTCCTTGTACACTGTATTGTGTGCGCTCAACTAGATGCACCAAGGCCAGGACCCTTTAAAAATCACTGCAAAGCTAACCTCGTCAAAGCAAGGAATGCAGAAGCTGAATAAGGGCAAGAGACTGGCAGACTTTAGCAATGACTCTTTAGTCACTATCAGGCCACCCCATCAGCTGGGGCCCTAGTCAGGGAGTCCTGAGATTCTTACACAGTCATGACAGACCTAGACCACGAATAGATCCCTCTCTCCATTGTCACTGGTCATCTGTGTCAGGAACAACACAATAGACACCTCTGTGGGTCCCCCAACAGGACCTTGCCTTCAACTTGGATCAACAACGATAGAGAATGTCCCATCCTCTGAAAGGAAGATGTTAAAACCTAAGGAAGATGGGTCCTGATATTGGGGCAGCTTGGAGCATTCCTACTCATGACCACAGAATGTGAACTCAGACCTACAGGGATGCAGAGGCTCCTAAGTTCAATATGGGCCCCAGACTAAATTGATGGGGTTTATAGTCAACAATATTTATACACTTTTCTCATATTTGGGAGCTACCGTCTTCCCTGATCCAGCTTTCTGGTCCTTTTTCCAGCCATGATATTATCTTCCCACACAATAAACTGGGTCCACCTGAATATCAGAAGTCAGGCTCAGGAAAAAACTAGTAAAATCATGGGCCCTTTGGAATATAACTAAAATAGGCATACTAGCTATCTTTAAAGTGGAGACCCTCAAATCTTCTGCAATATTCCAGCCTTTAGGTTCATGATTAGTCAACAATTTGTTTGGCTTCGTATGTTAACTCTTTTTTCAGCCACCAGGTTCCAGATGCTCCCATGATGACAACTGGACTTACCTGGGCAGATGACCCCACCAATGTGTCCTGGAGCCCTGTTTCCCCAGAGCGCTGCCCCACTAGGGAAAGAGAGAGACAGACTGGGAGTGTGGATCCACCTGCCAATGCCCACGTTCAGAGGGAAGCAATTACAGAAGGCAGACCTTCCACCTTCTGCATCCCACAATGACCCTGGGTCCATGCTTCCAGAGGGATAAAGAATAGGAAACCTATCAGGGGAGGGGATGGGATATGGTGATCTGGTGGTGGGAATTGTGTGGGGTTGTACCTCTCTTGTCCTATGGTTTTGTTGGTGTTTTCTTTTTGTAAATAAAAATTAAAGAAATAAATAAAAAGCACTCTTGAAGTACGATTTTCCCCATTAAAAAATAAAAAAAAATACAACCAAAAAAATACAATACACTGGACCCTTAACCAAAGAGAGAGAGAGAGAGGAAGAAAGAAAAGAAAAAAAATGATATAAATAGAAATAATTCTGTGGTTCATTCTGGGGAAAACTGTAAAAGATTGGACTTTCCCCATAGGAGTTATAGTACTTCCAGGTCTGGGCTTAAGTTATAAATATCTCAGAAATGGCCTTATCCGTGGTATTTCCAATTAGTCCCTGTTGTGTGTTGTGTGTCTGGCTGAAACAAAAGATGCATGGCTATATCTATATAGAGTGGAGGGGCTATCTCTCTGAAAAGGTTACTTTGAGTTCACAGGCAGACTTGGCCTTTCCATAAGCTAAAGCCAGTTCTTTGTTTGTGTTTTGTTATAATCACAAAAAGAAAGAAAAGGGCTTCGGTGTCCCCTTGTGA
The DNA here is from genome assembly GCF_950295315.1 of Erinaceus europaeus. Lineage (NCBI taxonomy): Eukaryota > Metazoa > Chordata > Mammalia > Eulipotyphla > Erinaceidae > Erinaceus > Erinaceus europaeus. The sequence goes on along the minus strand of NC_080163.1, from coordinate 203,413,703 downwards.
GGATCTGCATTCTATTTCTTCTGTAACTGACATCACAGATTCTGTTTTTTTCTTTTTCTTTTTTTGTTTTTTGTTTGTTTTTTCTGAGGGGTTGGTGATGGTGCTAGTAGGGGGGTGTCTATCCAAAAGTACCAAAGTGTCACTGAAGCAAATGCCAAGCACCCTTACTTAATCTGAGTCCCACCACTGCTGCACCAAACAACATTGAGACATGTCAGGAAAACAGAATTTCTTTGCAGGAGGCAACACAATCTCTAATAAGTTGTCGCCTCACATTTTTATTCAGACGTCTGCTGGTGTAGTCACTTACAGCTCATAGCGTCTACAGAGTGAACAAAAGCAAAGCGTCAAGCCATGTCTCTGAGCTTCTGTGGTTGGCAAATAAAGTTGAATCAGCCGAGGAAGGTGCAACTATTCTATGAGCAGATGAACAGGCTTTTTGCTCTGGCATCAGGAAACAGTAAGACAGACTTATGTTCCAAACAGACAAAGGAAAATGTGATATTGGAATCACCCGGTCTTATACAAATCCTTTTGACTTACAAAGTGAGAACTATTTATATTTTTCTCAAGGTTTTTATAGTTATGACAAAGAACTTCAACTGGGATCAATCAAAATATGAATGTCTAGGAGTGATAGAAATTAGACATTTTTTTTAATCTATTAAGTTCAACCTGAGAGATGTCAGCCAACGGTAGCTTCCCTTCTTCTAGCATTTGCCCTTCTTCCGTAGCCAGTCAACAGTGTCAGGTTGAGCCTGATGTCAAGTTTCGAGACCTCCTTTGAATCTGGAGAGGTGGCAGTCGTTGACTATGTGGGTCATAGTCTGTCTGGAGCCGCAGGGGCAGTTCGGGTCGTCTCTGGCTCCCCAGCGATGGAACATAGCGGCGCACCGGCCATGGCCTGTTCGATAGCGATGGAGGAGGGCCCGATCATAACGTGCTAGGTCAAAGCCGGGTGGACGCTCGCAGGGGTCTGTGATGAGGTGTTTGTTCTTGACCTCAGCTGACTGCCAACTCTGTTTCCCAGAGTCTGGAACAGAGAAGTTCAGTGTAGGCGTAGGGGACCAGATTGGGTGACGAGACGTCAAGCGTTGCACAGGGTGGGCGAAGACATCCGCGTAGATTGGCAGGTCCGGTCGAGCGTAGCTTCCCTACACCCTGCCATTAACTACACAGCACTTAGTGTCTGGCCCCACCCCAGCTTCACACAGACAGCAAGCTAAGAACCTAGAGACCAGAGACTTGTGATTTTGAAGGCTGGGAACTAAGTCCCCGACTCTTGGACGGGTCCCCTCCCACACAGGTCCACCAGTCCTGGAGCTCTCACGGCGGGCTCCCATGATGCTGAACCAGAAAACACAAGTGCCAGAAATTCAGACACTCGGGAGTTGGGTGGTAGCACAACATGTTAAGTGCAGGTGGTGCAAGGATCCCGGTTTGAGCCCCCGGCTCCCCACCTGCAGGGGAGTCGCTTCACAAGTAGTGAAGCAGGTCTGCAGGTGTCTGTCTTCTCTTCCCCTCTCTGTCTTCCCCTCCTCTCTCCATTTCTCTCTGTCCTATCCAACAACAAAGCAACGTCAACAATGGCAATAATAACCGCAACGAGGCTGCAACAACTAGGGCAAGAAAAAGGGGGGAAAATGGCCTCCAGGAGCGGTGGATTCATGGTGCAGGCACCGAGCCCAGCAATAATCCTGGAGGAAAAAAAAAAAGAAAAAAAAAAAGAAAAAAAAAAAAGAAAGGATTAATGAACAAAAACATAAGGTAGGAGGGGTACAACTCCACACAATTCCCACCACCCAATCCCCATAACCCACCCCCTCCCATGATAGCTTTCCCATTCTCTAGCCCTCTGGGAATCCAAACCAAATAATATTGCATCCGCCGATCACAACCTAACCAACGCAACGATTGCCACCTCAACATGCTTCACCTCAGACTGTGTCCAGAGACTTCACGTGTGGAATGACAACCCTTCAGCTTCATTACTCAGGTGAGACCTTTCCTTTTATAGTACACTCTAATTTCATCTCAGGTAGTTCACTTTCTAACAAAGTCCCATAACCTAGATACACACCAGTTTCTGTGAGAGAGAGCTTATGTGCACACGTACCCATAAACTACTACAAAATATATACCTGAAAGCAGCAGTACACTAGAGTTTGCAGTGAGTACCTCCCTAACACTTCCTCTCCACTACTCCAAGCTTGGGATCCAGGATTGCTCAACAATTTGTTTGGCTTCGTATGTTAACTCTCTTTTCAATCACTAGGTTCCAGATGCCACCAGCATACGCAGTCTTTCTTAAACTCACAATAAAAGACCTGCTACTGAAAATTTTTTTTTACTTTAAGGAAGAGGACTTAAAGACATAGACAAATAAAGAGAATGAGCTACCTCATCCAACTAGGAAGCAAGCAGTCACTGTGTCTTCACTGCATACATGTGGCCATGACTTTGAAGACTGAGGTCCATAAGGTAGCCATGGCTTCAGGACCCTCTCCTTTTTCTTTCTTTCTTTAAATAGTTATTTATTATCGCATCTCATCAAAACTGCGGCAAAGGTGGGCACGAGGAATCACATCATTGCAAGACTGGCCAGCTCCTCATGGGGCGCGAGCGCTTCCACACTACGATCATCATCTCTGGCATTATGCTATTCCACTGCAGAATACTGTGCCCCAGGATGGTTCCGTAGCCCCCATGTCCACTTGGTCGATTCCAAATTATATTCCTCCATGAGGATCATTTCTGGAACCATCCGTTCCACCCCGGTTCCATGGCTGCCAGTTCTCAGCAACATCGCCCCGCCAGATATTCGTCGGGATGCGGCATCATCTAAGTTCATTTCCCACGTCTACGCTCGACCGGACCTGCCAATCTACGCGGATGTCTTCGCCCACCCTGTCCAACGCTTGACGTCTCGTCACCCAATCTGGTCCCCTGCGCCTACACTGAACTTCTCTGTTCCAGACTCTTGGAAACAGAGCTGGCAGTCAGCTGAGGTCAAGAACAAACACCTCATCACAGAGCCCTGCGAGCGTCCACCCGGCTTTGACCTAGCACGTTATGATCGGGCCCTCCTCAATCGCTATCGAACAGGCCATGGCCGGTGCGCCGCTATGTTCCGTCACTGGGGAGCCAGAGACGACCCGAACTGCCCCTGCGGCTCCAGACAGACTATGACCCACATAGTCAACGACTGCCACCTCTCCAGATTCAAAGGAGGTCTCGAAACTTGACATCAGGCTCCACCTGACGCTGTTGACTGGCTACGGAAGAAGGGCAAACGCTAGAAGAAGAAATTGCATAGAGACAGAGAGAAATTGGAAAGGGAGAGGGAGAGAGAGAGAGGGACAGAGACAGAGAGACACCTGCAGCCCTGCTTCACCACTAGTGAAGCTTTCCCTCTGCAGGTGGGGACCAGAGGCTTGAACCCAGGTCCTTTAGCACAATAATGTGTGCACTTAACCTGGTCCCAACCCTATCCTTTTTCTTTCTTTTTCCCTTCTTTCTTCTTCTCTTTCTTCCTTTTCCTCCTTTCTTCCTTCCTTCCTTCCTTCCTTCCTTCCTTCCTTCCTTCCTTCCTTCCTTTCTTTCTCTCTTTCTCTTTTTAGCGATTTACAAAAACATAAGATAATAGATGTATAAGTCCACACCATTCCCATCACCAACGTTCTGAGCTCCCAACCCCCTCCAGTGGAAACCACAATAGATCTCCCAAGGTCATAGAAATGGGGTGACCATATATGTACAATCTACATATTTTTAACATGACTTATTTATTATTTGATAGAGACAGATATTGAGAGGGATGGGGGAGGGATAGAGGAAGAGAGGCAGAGAGACAGAGACACAGAGAGACACCTGCAGCCCTGCCTCAGCACTGATGAAGCTTTCCCCCTGCAGGTGGGGACCGGAGACTTGAACCTGTGTCCTTGTGCGCTGTAACATGTGCTCTCAACCAGGTGCGCCACCACCTGGCCCATTTATATGTCTCTATCTACAGCTGCATCTATCTATCACCCATTTTTATTCACTTCTGAGGCCCTGCACTTACTTCCTTTCCGAGCCACACCTACACCTACCAGAAATTCCAGGCATCCTTCCTTTCCCCTCTCTCCTCTCAGTTAAGAGAAGCAGCAACTGACCCCTTCAGATGTTCTCCAGATTCCTTTCCCTCTCATTGTTGGTATAAAAATAAAAGCTTCCTGGTCACAAACATTCCAGGGGTCCCAATTTTCTTAAGATCAATGGTGTTATACACATATACACGTTGTGTATGATACAGCAAACCCCAACAAAAGGATTTTTCAAAGTTAACCCAATTGCCAAACAATGTGATTATTGAAATAACTATCTATTGTCTTCTTAAACCCTAAGACAGCAGGAACCTCCCACTTCCACTATAGAGCCTATATTTCCCCAGTTCTGGAACCTCCAGGGTGGGGCTCACTTTCCTGCATGCTTCTCTCAATTCATACCAAATGATATTGCATCTGCCAATCTCAACCTAATCGATGCAACGAGTACCACCTCAGCATGCTTCACTGCAGACTGTGTCCAGGGACGTCAGGCATGGAATGTCAACCCTTCAGCCTCATTACTCTGGTGAGACCTTTCCTTTCATAGGATTCTCTAATTCCATTCCAGGAGGTTCACTTCCTCACAAAGTCCCAAAGCCTAGACATAGACCAGGTACCGTGAAATAGAGCATATGTTCACATGTATCCATAAATTAGGGCAAAAAATATACCTGAAAGCAAAAGTACACAATAGTCTGTAGTGAGTCAGCATATGCAGCAAGCAAGTAGAAAGACCTAAAAAGACACCATAAAGTTCCTAATGAAATAGTGTCTACTTAGATACCCTCCTCACCTACTTCCTATTACAGTTCCCTCAGTCACTCCCAAGCTAACCTTAGCAAAGCAAGGACTGCAAAAGCTGAATAAGGGCAAGAGACTGGCAGACTTTAATGATGACTCTTTAGTCACTATCAGGCCACCCCATTAGCTGGGGCCCTAGTCGGGGAGTCCTGAGATTCCCAAACAGACATGATGGGTCTAGACCTTGAATAAATCCCTCTCTCCATTGTTACTGGTCATCTGTATCAGGAACAACACAATAGACCCCTTTGTGGGCCCCCATAGGACCTTGCCCTCAACTTGGATCAACAACGGCAGAGAATATACCATCCTCCTAAGGGAGGCTGGACAATATACTCTATGCTACACCTGAGGAAGATGGGTCTTGAAATTGGGGCAGCTTGGAATGTTCCTACTCATGACCACAGAATGTGAGCTCAGATCTAGAGGGATGCAGAGGTCACACAGGCTCCTAAGCTGATTATGGGCCCCAGATCACATCAAATCAATGGGGTTTACAGTCAACAATATTTATACCCCTTTCCCATATTAGGAAGCTACTCTCTTCCCTGATCCAGCTTTCTGGTCCTTTTTCCAGCCATGACATCATCTTCTCAGGCAATAACTTGGATCTACCTTCTTGCCAGATGTCAGGCTCAGGTAAGAATAAACAAAAAACAAAAACTAGTATAGCCACAGGCCCTTTGGAATTTAACTAAAATAGGCCTACTAGCTATCTTCCAAACAGAGAACCCCCAACACTTCATCTGAACTATTCATCAGCCTTTAGGTTCATGATTAGTCAGCAATGTGTTTGGCTTTGTATGTTAACTCTCTTTTTTTCAGCCACAAGGTTCCAGATGCTACCATGATGCCAGCCTGACTTCCCTGGACAGACGACCCCACCAATGTGTCTTGGAGCTCTGATTCCCCAGAGCCCCGTCCCACTAGGGAAAGAGAGAGACAGGCTGGGAGTATGGATCCACCTGTCAACACCCATGTTCAGCGGGGAAGCAATGACAGAAGCCAGACCTTCCACCTTCTGCACCCCACAATGACCCTGGGTCCATACTCCCAGAGGGTTAAAGAATAGGAAAGCTGTCAGGGGAGGGGATGGGATACGGAGTTCTGGTGGTGGGGATTGTGTGGAGTTGTACCCCTCTTATCCTATGGTTTTATCAATGTTTCCTTTTTATAAATAAAAATTATAAAACCCAAAGATCAATAATGTGAGTTATATTCAAGACCTACAGGCACCAAGAGGAAGTCCCACTGTATCTATAAAAAACGGTACCCCCTTGTGTTTCACAAAGAAGTGGACCGCTTTAGTGTTTGTCGTGGTCAGCTATTAACAGAAAAAAGAACATCTGTGCTGTCAGCAGATCTCTCGGGCACTGTGTCTAGGATTCTGTCCCAGGCAAGTCCCATGATGGTTCTGTGTGTGAGACTGATGCTGGGAAGGCTTCCTGGGAGCAATGCCCAGATGGACTGGCACGGCACAGCGAGAGGCCTGCGGGGTTCCAAGGAGGACTGCTTCAGGCATAAACTCTGTCTCTGGGGGGACACTGGACGGGGCAGAGCAGAAAGTCAGTGGCGATTTATTGCTTGAAGTCTGTGCTTCCCAGCATTAATGGAGAAATAAAGCAGAGTCTTGGCTGGGAGTAGACAGGGGATGCTGTTTTATAGGAGCATTGAGAATAGAAAATGATTGGGTAGGAGCTGGGGAGACAGCATAGTGGTTCTGTACAAAAGAGTCTCCTGCCTGAGGCCCTGAAGTCCTAGGTTCAATCCCCAACACTACCATCAGCCAGATCTGAGTAGGGCTCTGGGTAAAATAACAATAATGACAACAATAGTAATAGTGATTAATAATAGTAATGGGACAGAGGAGACAGCTCTGTGGTTCTACAAAAAGACTCTCCTGCCTGAGACTCTGAGGTCCCAGGTCCCATCCCCAGCACCACCATCAGCCCCCCACCCCCTTCTGCCTACCTTCCTATTTTGCTTTTTTAAAAAATTATTTATTTATTCCCTTTTGTTGTCCTTGTTGTTTTATTGTTGTAGTCATTATTATTGTTGTCTTCATAGTTGTTTGATAGGACAGAGAGAAATGGAGAGAGGAGGGGAAGACAGAGAGGGGGAGAGAAAGACAGACACCTGCAGACCTGCTTCACCGCCTGTGAAGCGACTCCCCTGCAGGTGGGGAGCTGGGGGCTTGAACCGGGATCCTTACATCGGTCCCTGCGCTTTGCACCACCTGCGTTTAACCCGCTGCGCTACAGCCTGACTCCCTATCTTCCTATTTTTCTATGTATCTTTCTGTCTATCCATCTATCATCTATCTCTCTTATTCAGTGAATAATTAATTTATTACAAAGAAAAAGACTCTCCTGCCTGAGGCTCTGAGGTCCCAGGTTCAATCTCCAGCACCAACATCAGCCAGAGCCAAGCAGGGCTGCAGTTTTTCTCTCTGCGTCTCTCATTAATATAAGTAAATAACAAAAAATTTTAACATTTTTTTATTCCCTTCTGTTGCCCTTGTTGTGTTATTGTTGTAGTTATTATTGTTGTTGTTATTGATGTTGTAGTTGGATAGGACAAAGAGAAATGGAGAGAGGAGGGAAAGACAAAGAGGAGGAGAGGGGGGTCGGGTGGTGGCGCAGTGGGTTAAGCACATGTGGCGCAAAGCACAGGGACCGGTGTCAGGATCCCAGCTGGCTCTGCTCACAACCTCTGAGGACACACAACCAGGAGGTGAGAGAGAGAGACCAAGTCATGTTTGTTTTCAGTATATATATATATATGTTGCAAAAGCCAAGAGAAATATTGAAGGAGGAGGGAGAGAGAGAGAGAGAGAGAGAGAGAGAGAGAGAGAGAGAGATCTGCAGCCCTGCTTCACCACTCATGGAGTTTCCCCCTCGCAGGTGGGGACCAGGGTCTCGAACCCTGATCCTTGCGCTTGGTGGTGATGTGCACTGAGTGCACCGGCCGCCTGGCCCCAGTTAACAGCACTGCAAGTTTTGCCCTTGCCCTGTGGTCTCTTGTACCCTTGTTAATTTGAAGGAACGCATGGCTTTCTGTTGTAAGAAGAGCAAACTGTGATGCTGACACAACCATTGGCAGAAGCAGTAGAGAAATGGGAGGCGTTGCTCCCACGCCCGGGCCAGCAAAGAGACGGCTGCAGCTCTGGGCGCTACTACTCACAGTGCTTGGCACGGCGTCACAGAGAAGAGAGCGTCACTGAGAGGAATGAACCGGCTGCCAGCAGAAATAGAAACAGCCAGAGTCACTCAAACCGAGAGCAGAGGCTTGACCGGTTAGGAAATAATTCTAGAAATTAAAGGAGAGAGCACTTGTGCAGGAAACACCCAATGGACTTTCTCTCTGGATGCACAAGCACTTATCTCTCTCTCTCTCTCTCTCTCTCTCTCTCTCTTTCTCTCTCATCTCTCTCCCTCTCTCTCTCTCTCTCTCTCTCATCTCTCTCTCTCTTTGCCTCCAGGGTTATCACTGGAACTTGGTGCCTGCTCTATGAATCCACTGCTCTTGGCAGCCATTTTTTACATTGTTGTTGTTGCTGCTGTTATTGTTTTTGGATAGACCAGAAAGAAATGGAGAGAGAAGTGGAAGACAGAGAGGGGAAGAGAAAGATAGACACCTGCAGACCTGCTTCACTGCTTGCGAAGCAAAACCCCTGCGGGTGTTGAGCTGGGGGCTCGAACCAGGATACTTGCACTTCATATTATGTGCACTTAACCCAGTGCACTACTACCTACCACCCCCCTTTCCTAATTTTTTTTTACTAGTGATTTAATAGTGTTTTACAAAAGCATAAGATTACAAGGGTACAGTTTCATATCCACACATACCTTGTGTAAGATACCATACTCCCCACCAAAGAAAGACAAACTTTTATTTTATTTATTTACTTTAATAGTGATTTAATAATGATTAACAAGATTGTAAGATAATAGGAATATAGTTTCCACCACCAGAGCTCTGTGTCCCATCCCCTCCATTGGAAGCTTCCCTATTTTTTATCCCTCTGGGAGTCTGGACCCAAATTCTTTATGGGGAGCAGAAGGTGGGAGTTGTGGCTGCTGTCATTGCTTCTCTGCTGGACATGGGTGTTGGCAGGTGGATCCACACCCCCAGCCTGTGTCTGTCTGTCTTTCCCTAGTGGGGCAGGACTCTGGGAGGTTCTAGGACACACTGGTGAGGCCGTCTGCCCAGGGAGGTCAGGATGGAATTATCGTAGCGTCTGTAACTTGGTGGCTGAGAGGTGGTAAGAGAAAAAAACAATGGAAATTGCTTAATAAACAGGAACCCAAAGATAGGAACAGAGCAGATGAAATTAGGGGTCTTCATGTGGGAAGAAGCTGGGAAGTCTATTTCACTTATGTCACAAAGTGCTCATGACTTTACTAATTTTTGCCTGAGCCTGATAGTCAAGATGCAGGTGGACTTGAAACATGGCCTGGGAAGATGGTGTCAGAGTTCAGAACAGGGCCAGAAAGCTGCATTAGGGCAGAGAGTAGCTCCCAAATATGACTTTTCCCTGCTGTGACCACGGACTGTGAGCTCAGACTGACAGGGACTGAGAGGTCACAGAGGCTCCTGCACTCAATGTGAGTAGGTATCGGCCTAGGTCAGATCAATGGTGTAAATAGTTAATAGTCACCAATATGGGCTGATTCTATAAGTCTCTCTCTCTCTCCATATATATCCCTGCAGATGGGGACTAGGGGCTTGAACCGGGGTCCTTGTGCATTATAATATGTACACTCAAGCAAGAGTGCCCCCACCTGGCCCCCTTACAATCCTATAATGGCATTTCTTACACCAAGGTCTTCCCTGGTCCCTGTGCAGTGTCCCTGATCATACAAATATTTCTCTAGGGCCAGGTGGTGGCACACTTGGTTGAGCGCACATGTTACAGTGCAAAAGGAGCCAGGTTCGAGCCCCTGGTCCCCATCTGCAGGGGGAAAGCTCCATGAGTGGTGAAGCAGGGCTGCAGGTGTCTCTCTGTCTCTCCTCCTCTCTATCTTACCCTCCCCTCTCAATTTCTGGCTGTCTCTATCCAACAAATAAATAAAGATAATTAAAAAAAAAGATTTATCTGATCCTGATTAAGTGGTAGGACCTAGACCATGTCTAGACTGATTTTGAAATCATAGCTTATGAAGGAAAAAACAGTTTGTGAAGACAAGATTGCAAAGCTATCTACATCAAACTCTTCAGAAGCCTAAGCTCATCTATTTTGTGCAAAACCTATTACTAAAACCACCAAATGGCCAGGCAGGGCTGCCTCTGGTTGAGTGCACATGTCACCATGCTCAAAGACCCAAAGACCCAGGTTCAAGACCCTGGTCTGCTGGGATATTATACAGATGTGGTTGAACATTGGCAGGGCCCACAAACCAGTATATCTCCGTGCAAGTATTACTTACATATCCTCCACCAAGTTATGCCCTCAGGGTGTTGCTAATTCCCGCCAGCTAAACTACAGCAACTGCGACTAAGGAATGCCTTTTTCTTTTCTCCATCCCCTTCCTTAGGCAATTCCGTCCCGACTTGCCACTTCTGTTTTTACCCTATAAAAACCCGCTGCTGTTCCTGGTCTCGCCCCTTTTTTTTTCTCTTCTGCATCCTGTCCTGGAGAAGACCAGGAGGAGAGCTGGCGTACATCGTGGGAGGTGGCCATTTTGCTAGCTCCACGTGGCCTGACCCACAGTGCTCACGCCCGACTCTGGGGTGTTCCCGCATTAATAAAGATTCGTATTACCACGCCGCCATGAGTCCCTGGATCCTCTCTCCCCACGTGAAGGTAGCCCAGCACTGGTCCCTACTTGCTGGGGGGGAAGCTTCATGAGTGTTGAAGCAGGGCTGCAGGTGTCTCTCTCTTTCTCTCTCTCTCTCCCCCTCCTCTCTCAATTTATCTCTGTCTTATCAAAAATAAATAAATAAAATCTTTTTTAAAAAAAGGGCCAAACAATTTTATTTGGAAACAATGTCCCTTTAGTGATAAGTATTTGTAGTCAATGAAAAACAGATGGACCGACCTCCATGTGCATTTTATCTTGTAAATAAAGCTTCATGGCCCTCAGCAGCTGTGCAAGCCCCATGATGCACAAGCCTGATTAATGCCAGCAATATAATCTGCCGAGGTTTGCAGCAAACCACGGCCTGGGGACCCTTGTCCTCTTTGTCTCAGGCGGGAATAGCTCCGTTTAATCCCCGGGGGTGAAACCAGGCACGCGTCTCTGATAAACACTTTATTTTCCCTTCCAGGTACGACCAACGTGTTTGTAATAATGTATGGATAAGCCCCCTGACCTACAAAATTTCCAAGTGCATATGCTAATCTTTTTTTTAAAAAAAATGTGTATACACAGACTTGCAAATAGAATTCAATATTTCTTAGCCCACACAATTCTACTTGGCCCTCATTAGTGCTCTGACTTCAGCTCCAGTTTCCCAGAGACACACAATTCAGATTACATGCCAGGATGCTGAAGCCACTGCCATGACAATGCCTCCACAAGCAAGGGTGAAAGAATTATTATTTGAATCACAAAACGCTTCAGACCTTCAATCCTAAGCAGAGAGGGGCTCGGAACACACAAAGAATGTGAAATACCGGGTATCAAAGGCAGGGTTCTTTTTTTCTTTAATATTTTACTGATTTGTTTGTTTTTAGGGTAGAAACAGAGAAATCGAGAGGGAAAGGGGACAGAGAAGAGGAGAGAGACAGAGAGACACCTGCAGCCCTACTTCACAACTAGTGAAGCTTCCCTCCTGCAGGTGGGGACCGAGGGCCTGAACCCAGGTCCTTAAGCACAGTGTCATGTGCATTCGGCCGGACGTGCCACCACCCAGCCGCCGAAAGGTGAACTTTTTCCTGAGCACACTAACCAGCACAGGAGCTGTGCCTACTTGAGGTTAAGTAGCCAGAAGCTGTGTTTCCCCTTCTCAATTATTTGAATACACCTTTCCTGTAAGAATTGAGATTGGGGGAGTCAGGTGGTAGTGCAGCAGGTTAAGCACACGTGGTGCAAAGCGCAAGGACCAGAGTGTAAGGATCCCGGTTCGAGCCCCCGGCTCCCCACCTGCAGGGGAGTCACTTCACAGGCGGTGAAGCAGGTCTGCAGGTGTCTGTCTTTCTCTCCCCCCTCTCTGTCTTCCCCTCCTCTCTCCATTTCTTTCTGTCCTATCCAACAATGACATCATCAACAATAATAATAACTACAACAAAACAAGGGCAACAAAAGGAAATAAATAACAAAAAAAAATTTTTTAAAAAAGAATTGAGATTGGAAAGTGGATTAAACATCTGGTATTTGGAAATCCCAGTCACGGACAGCTAATCACTGCTAAAACTTTGAACTTGAAAACCTACTTCAAAGTGATAGGAGCCTGTGTTTAAAGATAAAACTGGAAAGAGACAGCAGTCATACACCTTGCCCTTGGAGAAAGCGGCATGGTCCTGCTCACAAAACACCAGCATTCTGTTTTCTCATTTGAATCCCGAGAATCTTTTAAGCGGGGATGATTACAACCTCTCTTCCATAGATAGAGAGAATGATGCCCACAGCAGATAAATGACTTAACCCCACTTGTGAGCCGCACACGATTGAGGGAGCCCCTGAGTGAAGAAGTTCTGTGCTTTCGTATGCTGGAGAATTGTGTAGACGTTAGTTTTAGAAGGGCTGGCAGGACTGGACAGGTTCTCACTGTACATGCAGCGCCAGTGTTTACAAGCGCAGGACTGCTGTAAAAACTATCTGTCTGGGAGTCTGGCGGTAGCGCAGCAGGTTAAGGACACGTGGTGCAAAGCAAAGAACCAGCATAAGGGTCCCGGTTCGAGCCCCCGACTCCCCACCTGCAGGGAGATCGCTTTCCAGGCGGTGAAGCCAGTCTGCAGGTGTCTGTCTTTCTCTCTTCCTCTCTGCCTTCCCTTCTTCTCTCGGTTTCTCTCTGTCCTATCCAACAATGATGACATCAATAACAACAATAATAGTAACTACAACAACAATAAGAAACAACAAGGGCAACAAAAGGGAAAATGACTAAATAAAATATAAAAGAAAACAACTTTCTATCCCTTTGTTCTACTCTGACGCCATCATCTCAGACAACAAGTTGGTCCCCCCGCACGTTAGCTATCAAACTCAACAAAAACTACGACAGTCGTGGGCCCCTAGGAATCATGCACATTCACAGCCACATCCGCCTGCGGAGGCCAAGCGCTAGAGTCTGGAGTTTGCTGCGTGCTCAAGGTTTTACCACCAGGGTTACCGCTGGGGCTCCGTGCTACAACTACAAATCCACCACTCCCAATGGCTACTTTCCTCCCTCCCTTTTTTTTTCTTCCTATTTTATTTGATAGGACAGAGAGAAAATAGAGAGGGAAGAGGGAGGGAGAGAGAGAGAGAGAGAACTGCAAATCTACTTCACTGCTCATGAAGCGTTGCCTCTGCAGGTGGGGAACAGGGGCTTGAACCCAGGTCCTTGTGCATGGTAACAGGTGCATTCAACTGTATGTACCAATGCTTGGCCCCCTGCTAGAACATTCTATATCCACTCCATGCAGATTTTTTTTCTTTTAATTACTTAATTATATTTATTTATGTCTTGGATAGAGGCAGCCAGAAATTGAAAGGGAAGTTGGAAATAGAGAGACAGAAAGTCACCTACAGCCCTGCTTCACTGCTCGCAAAGCTTTCCTCTTGCAGAAGGGGACTGGGGGCTTGAACCTGGGTCCTTGTGGATTTTAACATATGCACTCAACCAGGTGCACCACCAGTTGGCCCCAAATTGTTTTTTCCAGTCTCTTGCACATGCTGATTCCACTGCTGCCACTGTTCTTTCTTTTTATTAGTGATTTAATATTGATTTACAAAAGTAAGAGATAACAGGTCTAAAATTCCACAACGTTCCCACCACCAGAGCTCTGTGTCCCCCATTCCCTCCAGTGGAAACTGCACTGGTTCTCCCAAGATCACAGATAGGGGCTGACTATTATTTCTAGAACTGTCTGTCTATCTCTCTCTCTATTTTTTATCCCCCTTTTTTTCTGTGGTCCTGCCTTCATCACTTCTTTCTATTACTACTTCTAAGCGTCCTTCCTGTTTTGCTCTTCTCTCTGGGTCCTGATGAAATTAGGGTTCACAGCCCTCTGGTCATCTTCCCCTAACTTTTCTCCCCCTCTGGGAGTCTGGACCCAAATTCTTTATGGGAAGCAGAAGGTGGGAGTTCTGGCTTCTGTCATTGCTTCTCCGCTGGACATGGGTGTTGGCAGGTGGGTCCACACCCCCAGCCTGTGTCTGTCTGTCCCTAGTGGGGCAGGGCTCTGGGGAGGAGAGGCTCCAGGACACATGGGTGAGGGCGTCTGCCCAGGGAAGTCAGGGTGGTGTCATGGTAGCATCTGCAACTTGGTGACTGAATGGCAGTGAGATACAAAGCAGGACAAAATAATCAATGAACAGAAACCAAAAAAAGTACAATTTCCTCAAAATTTTACTAGCTAACATAGAAGGGGGAAAAAAATCAATGACATTGTAAAAAAATTAATTTGTGTCACTTTTAGCTGATATTTCACATGTGGGGTTCCCCAAATTGAATTTCCTGACACCTTTCACGTAACAAGTGTCAATGTGTCCTTTAAACAGTGAGCCTGTGGCCAGGGAAGGCAGAGTTGACCAGCACTCAAAGGCTGTGGTGATGCCTTTTCCTGGAGGTGAATAGCATCGGAGAATGCCAGCATGCCCTCTCACTATTAACTTAATGCCACAAGCGCTACAGAGTCTGACCTGGACAAGAGAGACACGTCACCTGAGCAAGAAATCCTTGCTCTGAAATGACAGCACACCATAGGACACGAGAAAAAAAAAAAAGACAAATTGTCTTCTGCCATGGAGTATCAGCCCTTCTTAGCCTGAGGATACCTGGCTGTGTTCTTTCTAAGCAGGAAACTCTGAAAACTGCAGTTGTGTGTCAGTGTCTCCAAGACTTCTTAGCCTGACCAGTTGGTCTTTTTTTTGCGGCAGAGGATCTGAAATTCCTCTTGTGTGAATGTATGTGGCCGAGGTTTAGTTAACTATGGGGCAAATTCCCGGCTGAATGAACTGTATGGTAATGTGAAGCAGGGAAAAAGGAGGTGTGACTTGACCTCTGAGCTGTCTTTGATTTGCTCTGGGACCCCAGGACATGTCCATCAACACACCTAGATACATGTCAGCTCCAAGCAGCGGAACACTTCCAGCCACACCCACCTTGTCACCTGCCTGTTCATGGGCTCACCACCTGACCCTCTGAAGTGGAATACCAAGCGATTAAAAATGCCGCGATGGATTAGAAGTCAAATCACGTGACCTGCACCCATTAAGCATCCTTCTATGTTTTCGGCTGGTCGGTCTGCAAGCCACTTAGACTTTGCTTGGTTTAAGATGCCAAAATTCCTTTTTTCTTTTTACTTCTTTTAGTGAAAGAGAGAGAGAGAGAGAGGGAGAGAGAGAGAGAGAGAGAGAGAGGGAGGGAGAGGGAGAGAGGGAGAGGGAGAGGCAGAGGGAGAGAGGGAGAGAGGGAGAGAGGGAGAGGCAGAGGCAGAGGGAGAGAGGGAGAGAGGGAGAGAGGGAGAGGGAGAGGGAGAAGGAGAGAGGGAGAGGGAGAGGGAGAGGGAGAGGGAGAAGGAGAGAGGGAGAGGGAGAGGGAGAGGGAGAGGGAGAGGGAGAGAGGGAGAGGGAGAGGGAGAGAGGGAGAAGGAGAGAGGGAGAGAGGGAGAGGGAGAAGGAGAGAGGGAGAGGGAGAGAGGGAGAGAGAGAGAGGGAAAGGGAGGAGGGAGAGAGGGAGAGGGAGAGAGAGAGAGAGAGAGGGAGAGAGAGGGAGAGAGGGAGAGAGAGAGAGAGGGAGGGAGAGGGAGAGAGAGAGGGAGAGGGAGAGGGAGAGAGAGAGAGAGGGAGGGAGAGGGAGAGAGAGAGGGAGAGGGAGAGGGAGAGGGAGAGGGAGAGAGGGAGAGGGAGAGGGAGAGGGAGAGGAGAGGGAGAGGGAGGGAGAGAGGGAGAGGGAGAGGGAGAAGGAGAGAGGGAGAGGCAGAGGCAGAGGCAGAGGTAGAGGGAGGGGAGAGAGGGAGAGAGGGAGAGGGAGAAGGTGAGAGGGAGAGGGAGAGAGGAAGAGGAAGAGGGAGAGAGGGAGAGGGAGAGAGGGAGAGGGAGAGAGGAAGAGAGGGAGAGAGGGAGAGGGAGAAATAGAGAGGGAGAGGGAGAGGGAGAGAAGGAGAGGGAGAGAGGGAGAGAGGGAGAGAGGGAGAGAGGGAGAGGGAGAAGGAGAGAGGGAGAGGGAGAGAGAGAGAAAGAGGGAGAGAGAGGGAGAGATAGAGAGAGAGAGAGGGAGAGGGAGAGAGGGAGAGAGGGAGAGAGAGCGAGAAATTAGAGCACTGCTCAGCTCTAGCAATGGTGGTAGTAGGTTTCTCTTTCTCTATTTGCCCCTCCCTCTCAATTCTCTCTGTCCAAAAAAAAAGAAAGAAAGAAAGAAAGAAAGGAGAAAAGGGGGAGTCAGGTGGTAGTGCAGCAGGTTAAGTGCACGTGGTGCCAAGTGCAAGGACCGGCGGCTTAAGGACCCCAGTTCGAGCCCCTGGCCCCCCACCTGCAGGGGAGTCGCTTCCCAGGCAGTGAAGCAGGTCTGCAGGTGTCTGTCTTTCTCTCCCCCTCTCTGTCTTCCCCTCCTCTCTCCATTTCTCTCTGTCCTCTCCAGCAACAACGACATCAATAACAATAGTAACTAACAACAACAATAAAAAACAATAAGGACAACAAAAGGCAAAATAAATAAATATAAAAAATATAAAAAACTCATTAATCAAGTAAATAAAATCTTAAAAAAAAAAAAGGAGAAAAGGAAAGAAAAAAGGAGAAAAGGAAAGGAAATAAAACATCTCAGTTTTCTGTAAAACACTCAGCTCTCCATCCCAGGCCCTCTCCACCATCAAGACCTTCAAGCACCAGGAGCTGAAAGCCTCCTCCCTCTCTCCCTCGCTCCTCACCCCCCACCCCCACCTCTGTCCCAGTCCTTTACTTTGGAGCAAGACACCAGACCCAGTCCAGGTTCTGCTTGGTGTTTCCCCTTCCGTTCTTAGTTCTCACTTCATGTCCACTTCTTGTGTAAAGGGCTTCTTCTTCTTCTAGCGTTGGCCCTTCTTCCGCAGCCAGTCCACAGCGTCAGGTGGAGCCTGATGTCAAGTTTCCAGACCTCCTTTGAATCTGGAGAGGTGGCAGTTGTTGACTCTGTGGGTCATAGTCTGTCTGTAGCCGCAGGGGCAGTTCGGGTCGTCTCTGGCTCCCCAGTGACGGAACATAGCGGCGCACCGGCCATGGCCTGTTCGATAGCGATTGAGGAGGGCCCGATCATAACGTGCTAGGTCAAAGCCGGGTGGACGCTCGCAGGGCTCTGTGATGAGGTGTAAAGTGGTCAGATCTGGCAACTTGATGGAAACCCCTTTTTCAATTCTGTGCAAATGTGGACTATACCAATTAGGAGGTGACCTGGAAGTAGGTGTAAATGTACACACCTGAGGCCCCCAGGGCCCCTCCACACCCCCAGGACACCCCAGTGCTGACAGACCCATCACCACCACTGCCCTAGGGAGTGTATCCCCAGACCACCCACCTTGGAGAGAACTCCACTTCCTCCTTTTAGCCTGAATGCCTGACCCAAACAAAACACAGTGTAAACAAACAGGCCATTAGGAAGAGTCAGGAGGTGAAACCCAGTAGGGGGCAAGGCAGAGTTGAGTATCAATTGTAGGCCTTTTTAAAAATTTGCTTTTACATTTATTTATTTATTCCCTTTTGTTGACCTTGTTGTTTTATTGTTGTAGTTATTATTGTTGTTGTTATTGATATCATCGTTGTTGGATAGGATAGAGAGAAATGGAGAGAGGAGGGGAAGACAGAGAGGGGGAGAGAAAGACAGACACCTGCAGACCTGCTTCACCGCCTGTGAAGTGACCCCCCTGCAGGTGGGGAGCTGGGGGCTGGAACCAGGATCTTTACACCAGTCCTTGCGCTTTGCACCACCTGCACTTAACCTGCTGTGCTACCACCCGACTCCCAACTGTAGGCCTTTTATAAAGGAAATAGTTGTGGCAGTCTGGCAGGTGGCTCAGTGGATAGAGAGTTAAACTACTGAGCATCAGGTCCCAAGTTCAGTCCCTGGCCTTGCATAACTCCTGAGCCATGCCTCTGTCCTCTTCCTCATGCTAAATAAATAAGTATGGGCTTTAAAAAGGAAAAGGGGCCTGACCTAAAAAACAGATCAAGGGACTGGGAGGTGGTGCATCTGGTTGGGTGGCACATGTTACAGGGCACAAGGACCCAGGTTCAAGCCCCCAGTCCCCACCTGCAGGGGGAAAGCTTTGCAAGTGGTGAAGCAGGGCTGCAGGGGTCTCTCTGTCTCTCTCCCTCTCTATCTCCCCTCCCCACTCAATTTTTCTCTCTCTATCGTATACCAAAAAATCCAAAGAATATCCACTTCGGAAAAAGCTAGTAGGTCTATTTTAGGTACACCCCCAAGTGGCCCATGACTTTACTAATTCTTGCCTGAGTTATTTTTTTCCGATAGCTGGCATGCAGGTGGGAGCCAAAAGTATTATCTGGGGAGATGGTGTCAGAGTTGGAAGTGCTCTGCTTTTTATCTTAATGCTTTTTCAGACACCAAGCTGCAGACGCTACCATGATGCCACCCTGACCTCCCCTGGGCAGACGCCCTCACCCATGTGTCCTGGAGCCTCCCCCCCCCCCAGAGTCCTGCCCCACTAGGGACAGACAGACACAGGCTGGGGGTGTGGATCCACCTGCCAACACCCATGTCCAGCGGAGAAGCAACGACAGAAGCCAGAACTCCCACCTTCTGCTCCCCATAAAGAATTTGGGTCCAGACTCCCAGAGGGATAAAGAACAGGGAAGCTTCCAATGGAGGGGAGGGGACAGGGAACTCTGGTGGTGGGAACTGTGTGGAACTGTACTTCTTTTAACTGATGGTTTTGACAATATTTTCCATTTTTAATTTTACTTTAAAAAAAAGGATAGCCACAGGAGCAGTGGACTCACAGTGCCGGAACCAAGGCCCAGAGACAGCCCTGGAGGCAAGCAAGCAAAATAGAGGCAAAGAGAAAAATCCTTGGGCAAGGCTGTGTGTTGAAGCACCCCGTTAAGCACACATGTCACCATGCTCAAACACCCAGGTTCGAGCCCCCGGTCCCCACCTGCAGGGGAGTCGCTTCACAGGCGGTGAAGCAGGTCTGCAGGTGTCTGTCTTTCTCTCTCCCTCTCTGTCTTCCCCTCCTCTCTCCACTTCTCTCTGTCCTATCCAACAACAACAGCTATGACAACAATAACAAGTATAACAAGTGCACCAACAAGGGGGGGATGACAGAAAAAATGGGGAAAATAGCCCCCAGGAGCAGAGGGTGCAAAAAAAAATAAATCACTAAAAAAAAATTTTTTTTAAAGGGCAGGCTATCCTCAAGTTAATAAATAGTGACCGTGTGTTTGGTTCTATGATAAGATGCAAGCTAAAATAATTCAAATGCAATATAAAATATAAAAATGGATATAAGAATTGCAAGCTAAAATGATTTGAGATTCCGTCCAATCATATATAGACTCCACTGATTCCGTGTCATTTGCTTTTTCTTTTTTTCTTTCAATCATCTACATTTTAGGAAATACGGATGAAAGCAAAGGCCTACGACTGACATTCTAGACTCGGTCTAGGATCTGGGGTGGGGTACTAGTGAGTGGCGGTCAAAGCAGGTGGCGGATCCTGGGTTTCCCTCCCACAGAAAGGCTGCAGCCACCCTCTGCCTGGTCCAGACCTTCAGCATGGCAGAAATGAACCTCGCCTTGCGTCCAGCAGCCCAGTGGGGGAGGGAGAGACACTGATGCGTGTCTGTGCAGTGAACACTCTAAAATATGCAGGACTCTGGGGAAATACATTCTCTCTCGGCTCCAGAGAAGGGGGGGAGAGAGAGAGAGAGGGAGAGAGGGAGAGAGAATCAAAAACCTCTCTGACTGGTGAGTTGTCAGTGAACAGACAGTCTCAGTAGCGTCCCTGTGACAATGCCTCAGCCAGGTGCTATTTTTAAAGCTGCAGTCTCCTGTGAAACAGAGCTGACTGTTCTATCCTTAAGAACTCTTTCTTCCTTCCTTCCTTCCTTCCTTCTTTTTTTTTTTTTTTTTTTTGCAACCTGGGGCTCGGTGCCTGCACTACACACTCACCATTTCCAGTGGCCTTTTTTTTTTTCTTCCTTTTTTTCTATTTTTATTTGACAGGAAAGAGAGACATGGACGGGGTGGGGAGGTAGAGAAGGAGAGAAAAATAAGAGACACCTGCAGCCCTACTTCACCACTCACTGGAGAGACACTGCCCCTGCAGGTGGGGAGCAGGGACTCAGGCCTGGGTGCTTGGATATGGTGATGTGTGTGCTTAACTGCTTCACTGCCAGGCCTTGTCCAGGAATATTATCTTTGCCTCTTTTTTTGGTCTGTCTGTTTGCTTGCTTGCCTCTCTGGGGCTTGGTGCCGGTACTATGAATCCATTGCTCCTGTGGCCATCCTTTTGATTTTTTTGTATAAGACAGAGGGAAACTGAGAGGCAAGGGGAGAGAGAGAGGGAGAGAGAAAGAGAGATACCCTCAGATCTGCTTCACCACGTGTGAAACTTTCTTTCCCCCTGCCGGTGGGGAGCCGGGGGTTTGAACCCGGATCCTTAAGCGGGTCCTCAAACTTTGTACTGTGTGAGCCCCTCTCATGGCCTCTTCTTGACTCTGTGAGCAAGAGTGAGCAAGCTTGGGACTGTGCTTGTAACCTTTACTTTAGTACTATGATGATGATGATTGTTATTGGCATTAATGGTTCACAGCACAGGGTTTGCTTATCTGACGGGCTCGCACACCCCCTGCAGTCCTAAGCAGGGGTGCCTTCCCTCATCCTTGGAAGGTCCCTGTTGGCTTGGCCCGTGACCTCCATTCCTTACGGGCTACTCCTGAACGTCTCACGGCTTGGGGAAGGGCACACTACCTCCAAGGACCCTGCTTCCACCACCAGCAGAGCAGAGCAGAGAGTGCTGGCGTCTTTGCGTCAGTGCTGTGCTGTGCTGCCCCCATGCCCACTGGAAAGCAGCTGACTTCCTCATTCCATGAGAAAAATGGTGCAAAAGGAAGTCCTATGGGCGCCAGGCAGTGGGGCACCCGGTTGAGTGCACCCATTACCAAGCACAAGCATTTGGGCTGGAGTCCCTGGCTCCCCTCTTGCAGGGGGAAACGCAGAGTGTTTCACAAGTGGTGAAGACATCTGCAGGTGTATGTCTTTTTTGTTGTTGTTGTTTTTGCCTCTAGGGTTGCTGCTGGGGCTCAATGCCTGCACTACAAATCCACTGCTCCTGGAGGCCATTTTTTTCCCATTTTTTTGCCCTTGTTCTTATCCTTATCATCGCAGCCATTGCTGGATAGAACAGAGAGAAATGGAGAGAGGAGGGGAAGACAGAGAGGGGGAGAGAAAGACAGACACCTGCAGACCTGCTTCACCGCCTGTGAAGCGACTCCCCTGCAGGTGGGGAGCCGGGGGCTTGAACCAGGATCCTGACGCCGGTCCTTGCGCTTTGCGCCATGTGCACTTAACTTGCTGTGCTACCAGCCTACCCCCTAGGTGTCTGTCTTTTTCTCCTCCTCCCTATCTCCCCCCTCTTCTCTCAAATTCTCTCTACCCTAGCCAATAAAAAATTACAGAGAAAGTTAAAAAAACAAACAAACAGGAAAGGGGGCTGGGCAGTGGCACACCGTTTAAGCACAGATAATACTGTGCACAAGGACCTGGGTTCAAGTCTCCACTCCCCACGTGCAGGGTGGAAGCTTCAGGTCTGTTGAAGCAGGTGAAGCGGTGAAGCAGGTCTGCTGGTGTCTCCCTGTCTCTCTCCCTCTGTATCTCCCTTCCTCCTCCTCTCAATTTCTCTCTGTCCTATCAAATAAAATGTGTGTGTGGGGGGGGAGGGGTCACCTGGAATGGTGAATTCGTAATGTTGCAACCTAGCCCCAGGGTCCTGGTAGGGACAAAACCACCGTCGATCGGAATTAGTAGCAAAATCTGTGGCCAGTAGGCAGCTGGACTAGGGCCTGGGCCTAAGACACCCATCAGTGGGATTTGAAGGAGGAGAAAAACCTCTGGCCTGATGCCAAACAGAGTGATCCCCTAAGGGGTGGAGAGTTGGCCTAGCAAGCTAGAGCTCCAGAAGTCCAAACACCATGCAGGTCAAGGAGTAAAGACTGAAGCATGCCGGGGACGGGCGGAAGAGCCCCTGGTTGAGCGTGCACATTACAGCACTCAAGGACCCAGGCTCAAGCCCCTGGTCCCCACCTGGCAGGGGAAAGCTTCCCAAGTGGTGAAGCATGGCTGCAGGTGTCTCTCTCTCTAGCTTCCTCTCCTTTCTCAATCTTTACTCTATAATAAATAAGATATTTTTAAAAAGAGAAAGAAAAGGAAAGAAAAGACGAAGAAAGGAGAGAAGTAAAACCACTTCCTCTTCCAAGGCTCCTCCTGCTCAAGGGTGAGAGGCTTAGAAGACCCAGGTTAGAAAGGCAACAGGAGGGGCTGGGTGGTGGCACAGCTGGTTGAGCGCACACGTTACAGTGCCCAAGGACCCAGGTTCGAGCCCCCAGTCCCCACCTGCAGGGGGAAAGCTTCATGAGTGGTGAAGCAGGGCTGCAGGTGTCTCTCTGTCTCTCTCTCTCTCCCTCTCCATTTCTGACTATCTCTATCCAATAAATAAAGATAATAAAAATTAAAAAAAAAAAAAGGCAACAGGAATCTACAATCTATCTACAGTTGGAGATGATTGATTACAAGGGAAAGATTTAAAAGACACACCCTTGTAGCAGGGACTAGAGAACTGCAGTCAATAAGGTGGGAATTGATGAATACCTATCTGAAAAAAGCAGGCCGGGATTACCTGAAGACACCATCAAGGCCGTCATACAGAATGTGGCAGGACCAGCAAGGCAAGTCACGCCACTTACACTCACTTTAGTATTATTATTTCTATTTGTTATTTATTTTATTATATTTATTAATTATTATTATTGCCATCATTATTTTTTTAACATTAGCGATTAACTTCAATGGTTTCTTTAACCTGTCACATGCAGAATGGCCGTCCAATTTATTCGAATGTACACAAGTATACATTTTGACTTTTAGTTATCATGGAAATCAATTTAAATGTAGACTTCAGTGTCTCAGTGTCACCAACTACCTTTCAAACACAGGTGAGCAGACACAGGTGGGGCTCGTGGCTACCAGTCTGAACACTGCAAGTTTCAGTCATGCACATTTCATGCAGTTATTTACACGGCTGAATTTCAGTCTACCATGCTTCTAGGTTACTAGTGTATAATGGTTGATGATGATAATAATGATCTCTACCATAGTCATGGGTGGGGCTTGGGGCTGCCACTGTGAATCTGCCATTTCCAGAGCCTGTTTTTCCTTTTCCTCTTGTCTTTCCTTTTATTTCGTAGGACAGAGGAAAATTGAAAGGAGAAGGAGAGATAGAGGAAGACTAAGAGACACCCGCAGCCCTGCTTTACCACTCGTGAGACCTCCCCCGCACCCTTTGCAGCTGGGGAATGGGGCCTTGAACCCAGCTCCTTGTGTACCTGTCATGTGTGTCACTGCCCAGACTCTTAACATTCACCCTTCACTTGTGCGAAGCTTCTATGAACAACTATCTCCACCAAGCTAGAAGAATCCTAGAAACATAAACCCCTCCAAAACTGAACCAAGGAAGAACTACAGAACCAAAATGCTCCAATCACAGACAAAGAATTCAAAACAGTTATTAAGAATCTTCCCAACAACAAAAGTCCAGGACCGGATGGCTTTACAACCAGATTTTACAAAGCCTTCAGGAAACAGTTAATCCTTTATTTTTATCCATCTTTTTTCTTTTAATTTATTTATTTATAAAATGGAAACACTCTTCCAAAAAGATCGAAGAAACAGGAACACTCCCTTCCAACTTCTGTGAAGCCAACATCACCCTGATACGAAAAGCAGATAGGGACAGAACAAAAAAGGAAAACTACACACCAATATCTCTGATGAACATAGATGCCAAAATATTGACTAAGCCTGGCCAACGGAATACAGCAGTATACCAAAAAGACTGTTCATCACAACCAAGTGGTATTTACCCCAGGAATGCAAAGCTGGTTCAATATATGTACGTCAATCAATGTCATTCACCACATCAATAAAAGGAAAACCAAACACCACATGATTATCTCAATAGATGCAGAGAAAGCCTTTGACAAAATCCAACTCCCATTCATGTTCAAAACACTACAAAAAATGGGAATAGATGGAGAAATTCCTCAAGATAGTGGAGTCTATATATAGCAAACCTACAGCCAACATCATACTCAATGGACAGAAGCTGAAAGCATTCCCCCTCAGATCGGGGACTAGACAGGGCTGTCCACTGTCACCATTACTCTTCAACATAATATTGGAAGCTCTCAGGCAAGAGAAAGGAATCAAAGGAGTACAGATTGGAAGGAAAGAAGTCAAGCTCTCACTATTTGCAGATGATATGATAGTATACATACTACTTGTGATTTGCAACACAACGAGTGCCAACCCAGCACGCTTCACTTCAGACTGTGTCCAGAGACTCCAGGTGTGGAATGACAACCCTTCAGCTTCATCACTCGGGTGAGACCTTTCCTTTCACAGTATTCTCTAATTCCATCCCAGGTGTTCCACTCCCCAATAAGGTCCCCAAACCTAGATATAGTCCAGGTCCCCTGAGATAGAGCATAGATTCACACGTGCCCATAAACTAGGGGAAAAATATATACCTGAAAGCAGAAGTACACAATAGTCTGAAGTGGGTACCCCCCACAACTCTTCATCTGCACTATTCCAGTCTTTAGGTCCAGGCTTGTTCAACAATGTGTTTGGCTTTGTATGTTAACTCTCTTTTCAGCCACCAGGTTCCAGATGCCAGCAGGATGCCGACCAGACTTCCCTGGACAGACGACCCCACCAATGTGTCCTGGAGCTCTGCTTCCCCAGAGCCCTGCCCCACTAGGGAAAGACAGAGACAGGCTGGGAGTATGGATCGACCACTCAACACCCATGTTCAGTGGGGAAATAATTACAGAAGCCAGACCTTCTGCCTTCTGCAACCCACAATGACCCTGGGTCCATACTCCCAGAGGGATAGAGAATGGGAAAGCTATCAGGGGAGGGGATGGGATATGGAGATCGGGTGGTGGGAACTGTGTGGAACTGTACCCCTCTTATCCTATGGTTTTGTTAATGTCTCCTTTCTTAAATTAAAAAAAGAACTTGTGGTTTGGGAACACTTGAAAGGACGAACAGCCCATAGTCGCCCAAACTAGATATGCTTGTTAAATCTGTGGACAAGGGTTCAGAAGGACATAGACGCATCTTAGGCAGAGGTAAGAGAAATGCCTTGTGTTTTGTGAGATGCAAGAATGGAGTCACAAATGTACGTGTAGATACCGTGAAATAGCGTGCATGAAGCTCTTTAAAAAGCAACTTATAAACAGATGTTGAGAAGCAAGAACAGACAGGGAAAACTCAAAGCAGAATCTGACTGAGCTTGGAGGATGGCACCAAGGTAAGAAGCTTTGGGTGGAGGGGGAGGGAGGGTTAATGTTCCGCTTCACTATAGGGGCGTGGGGGCAGGGACGCAGACCTTTGGTGGCAGGAATGGTGTTACTATACACTGCTATGATATTAGAAGCTTATAAATCACTATAAAAATATTTTCACCCAGTCCTGGAACTTCTAGGGTGGGGCTCACTTTCCTGTATGCTTCTCTCAATTCACACCAAACGATATTGTATCTGCATATCCCAACCTAATCAACGCAACCTCAGCAGGCTTCACTGCAGACTGTGTCCAGAGACGTCAGACATGGAATGCAACACTTCAGCCTCATTACTCGGGTGAGACCTTTCCTTTCACAGGATTCTCTAATTCCATTCCAGGAGGTTCACTTCCTAACAAAGTCCCAAAGCCTAGATATAGACCAGGTCCCCTGAGATAGAGCATATGTTCACACGTATCCATAAATTAGGGCAAAAATATATGCCTGAAAGCAAAAGTACACAATAGTCTGCAGTGAGTCAGTATAAAGTTCATAATGAAACAGTGTCTACTTAGACTTAGATACCCTCCTCTCCTACTTCCTATTACAGTTCTCTCACTCACTGCAAAGCTAACCTCATCAAAGCAAGGGCTGCAGAAGCTGGATAATGGCAAGAGACTGGCAGCTATCTATAAAATGGAGGACCCCCCACCCCAACTCTTCATCTGCACTATTCCAGCCTTAGTCAACGATTTGTTTGGCTTTGTATGTTAACTCCTTGTTTAAATTTGTTTTTATATTTATTTATTTTCCCTTTTGTTGCCCTTGTTGTTTTATTGTTGTAGTTATTATTGTTGTCGTCGTTGTTGGATAGGACAGAGAGAAATGAAGGAGGGGAAGACAGAGAGGGGGAGAGAAAGACAGACACCTGCAAACCTGCTTCACCACCTATAAGCGATTCCCCTGCAGGTGGGGAGCCAGGCGCTGGAAACAGGATTCTTATGCTAGTCCTTGCGTTTCGTGCCACCTGTACTTAACCCGCTGCACTACTGCCCAACTCCCATGTTAACTCTTTTTTCAGCCACCAGGTTCCAGATGCTAACATGACGCCAACCAGACTTCCCTGGACAGACGACCCCACCAGTGTGTCCTGGAGCCCCGCTTCCCCAGAGCCCTGCCCCACTAGGGAAAGAGAGAGACAGGCTGGGAGTATGAATCGACCACTCAACGCCCATGTTCAGCGGGGAAGCAATTACAGAAGCCAGACCTTCCACCTTCTGCATCCCACAGTGACCCTGGGTCCATACTCCCAGAGGGATAGAGAATAGGAAAGCTGTCAGGGGAGGGGAGGGGATACGGAGTTCTGGCAGTGGGGATTGTGTGGAGTTGTACTCCTCTTATCCTATAGTTTTGTCAGTATTTCCTTTTTATAAATAATAACAACAACAAAAATTTAAAAAGCAACAGCCCAGAAATGGAAAGCTTTCTGTAGCACTCTCAAGTCCTTGTGCTGCAGGATTCTAGTTCACACCTACACTACAGAGCTGCTGTCTTGATTTCAGTGATTTCCATTTCCCTGTCTCTGGAGGGTGAGGGAGATGAGGTAGTGGCATTCAAACGCATCAGAGGACTGAGCTGACGGTGTGCCAGACCTGCCCATCTCAGACCCCAGAGGTCCTCAGGTTCAATTCCCGACTCTTCCACAAGTTAGACCTGAGCAGTGCTCTGATGTCTGTCTGTCTGTCTGTCTGTCTGTCACTCTCTCTCATGAAAACAAAACCCAATCTTTTAAGAAGGAATTAAAACAAGTGCCGCAAATATCGCCTCTCAGTACACACTGTCAAGCTAGTGGAACTGAAAATAAGAAATGGACAGGAGATGAGCAAAGAGGAAAGACCCATGAAGAAATGTTCTATAAATAAATGTCTTCTGCTATATTTTCTAAGAGCTTTGTGCTTTTTTTTTCTATTCCGTAAAAATATAATTTAGAGGGGCTGGGTGGTGGCGCACCTGGTTGAGCGCACAAGTTACAGTGCTCAAGGGACCCAGGTTTGAGCCCCTGGTCCCCACCTGCAGGGGGAAAGCTTTGCAAGTGGTGAAGCAGGACTGCAGGTGTTTCTCTGTCTCTCTCCCTCTCTATCACACCCTTCCCTTTTGATTTCTGACTGTCTCGATCCAGTAAATAAATGAAGATAATGCAAAAATAATAATATATATATAATTTAGTCCCCAGCTGCAGGCGGAAATCTTCAGGAGTGGTGAAGCAGGACTGCAGGTGTCTCTCTGTCTTTCTCCCTCTCTGTCACTCTCCCTCTCAATTTCTCTTCATCCTATCAGATAAAAAGAAAGAAGACATATATGTAGGATCTGTTTTCTCTTTGTACAGCCACACGGTCTCCTGCCCCTGAGAGACTTGTGTCTGGGTATAGGGAAGAAGTCTCAGCTCCCTCCTGGGTCTGGGCAAACACCGAGGTCAGCAACAAGCACTGCAGAACTGGGAGTTGCTTTTGTTCATTTTTGATTCAGATAGAATCCTGAAACCTACTCTTGCTTATCTATTTATTTATTTCGAATTTTTTCAATCTTTATTTGTCTACCGGATAGAGACAGCCCAGAAATGGAGAGAGGGAAGGCAGAGATGGAAGGGAGAGAGACAGAGAGACACCAGTAGCTCTGCTTCACCACTCATGAAGCTTTCCTCCCTACAGGTGGGGATTGGGGCCTCGAACCCGGGTCCTTGCACAACTGTAAGATGTGCGCTCAAGTATGTTCACACATATCCATAAACTAGGGCAAAATATATACCTGAAAGCAAAAGTACATGATAGTCTGCATTGAGTACCCCCCAATACTGCATCTGCACTATTCCAGCCCTTTAGGTCCATAATGGTTCAACAGTTTGTTTAGCTTTGTATGTTAACTCTCTTTTCAGCCACCAGGTTCCAGATGCCAGCAGGATGCCGACCAGACTTCCCTGGACAGACGACCCCACCAATGTGGCCTGGAGCTCCGCTTCCCCAGAGCCCTGCCCCACTAGGGAAAGAGAGAGGCAGGCTGGGAGTATGGATCCACCTGTCAACACCCATGTTCAGCGGGGAAGCAATGACAGAAGCCAGACCTTCCACCTTCTGCATCCCACAGTGACCCTGGGTCCATACTCCCAGAGGGATACAGAATAGGAAAGCTATCAGGGGAGGGGATGGGATACGGAGTTCTGGTGGTGGGAATTGTGTGGAGTTGTACCCCTCCTATCCTATGGTTTTGTTAATGTCTCCTTTTTTAAATAAATAATTTTTTAAAAAGATGTGCGCTCAACCAGGTGCGCCACCGCCTGGCTCCAAACGCTATTGTTGTTTCGATCTAAAGCAGTTTTCACGTAAGCTCTCCTGATCCTCTCCCACTGTGATCTTTCAGGCTGATATGCACTGATGTTACCTGCTCCCAACCAGACCTTCATAAGGGGTTATCGGATTATTATCTGGCCACTTAATCATCGTCTCAGATGCCTGGAACTCCCCCTCCACAAGGCAGACTTCAACAGCAATTTATCAGAATAAGCTCTTGCAGTCTTCTGGGAAGTCTTCCAGTTACAAACTATGGACCAGATTCCATCAGCTATCCTGATGATCTTTATATTATAGATACTTAGATACATAAGATGACTGTTTCCTTTTTAATATTTTGTTTTTTTAACTTTATTTGATAGGACAGAGGGAAATTTAGAGGGAAGAGAAAGGGAAGGAGGGGAGAGAGGGAGAGAGAGGAGAGAGACCTGCAGCACTGATTCACTATTTGTGAAACTGTCTCCCTGCAAGTGGGGACCCGGGGGCTTGAACCCAGGTCCTTACACACTGTAATGTGTGTACTTGATCAGGTGTGCCACTGCCCAACACCTAAGATGCTCATTTCCTGTCTTTGTTTTATTTTTTGGCCTTTTCTTTCTTTCTTTCTTTCTTTCTTTCTTTCTTTCTTTCTTTCTTTCTTTCTTTCCTTCCTTCCTTCTCCCTTCCTTCCTTCCTTCCTTCCTTCCTTCCTTTCTTTCTTCCTTTCTTTCTTTCTCTCTCTCTCTCTCTCCCTTTTTTATTAGATTTTATTTATTTATGAGAAAGATAGGAGGAGAGAGAGAGAGAGAGAAAGAAGCAGACATCACTCTGGTCCATGTGCTGCCGGAGATTAAACACAGGACCTCACGCTTAAAAAGTCCTGTACTCTATCCACTGTGCCACCTCCCGGACCACTATTAGTATTTTTTAATTTCTTTATTGGGGAATTAATGTTTTACATTCAACAGTAAATACAATAGTTTGTACATGCATCACATTTCCCAGTTTCCCATATAACAATACAACCCCCACCAGGTCCTCTGTCGTCCTTTTTGGACCTGCAGATCTGCTTCACCGCTTGTGAAGTGACTCCCCCCTACAGGTGGGGAGCCGGGGTCTCGAACTGGGATCCTTACACCGTGGGCAGAGATTTTTAACTAGAACATGTCAGGTATTCTAGTGGCCCGGTTTTGTTTGTTTGTTTTGTGTGTGTTATTTCAGAGTGATTAACGAGATTGTAATTGGACGTAGGAGACTACTCAGCAGAACTGGGCCCAGGTTCCCTGACTTGGCTCCTGTCTCTCCGTTTCAAACAGCTGATAGACAAGAGGTGCTAGCGCTCTTGAATATTCGCTCGAGAATGGGGATATATGCAGCTGAGGCTGTTTGCATGAACATCACGGCTTCGATATCCATTATTTAAAATGTTGAGTGTCTAGACGAGATTATATAACTTTTCTCCTTGAATATCGTGTTTTCTAGACGGCTACTTTCTTCATCCATGTGTGCATTTTTTAAAATAAAAATCAGAAATATAGCTTAGTGTGTGTGCGCG
The DNA here is from genome assembly GCF_950295315.1 of Erinaceus europaeus. Classification (NCBI taxonomy): domain Eukaryota; kingdom Metazoa; phylum Chordata; class Mammalia; order Eulipotyphla; family Erinaceidae; genus Erinaceus; species Erinaceus europaeus. Next base: position 203,383,287 of record NC_080163.1, on the reverse strand, counting down.
TTTTACGTTCACAGAAATACCAATATTTAATAAGCGAACAGTAGGCAAAATAATGACTGCATGGTGATATTATGGACTATTTAGAATAGAGTGAAAGCTATGAATCTGAAGTTAAAATATTGTGATTAGCAAAACTTTTTTCTTTATAGGGGGATTAATAGTTTATAGCCAATGGTAAAATACAGTAGTTGGTACACAGGTAACACGTCTCAGTTCTCCACATAATCCCCCACCTAGGTCCTCCTCCACCATCATGTTCAGGACCTGAACACGTCTCCCACCCCCACCCCCCAGAGTCCTTTACTTTGGTGCGATTCACCAAATCCAGTTTAATTCTTGGGATCATAATAGAAAGAAAATAGCTCTAAGCTATGGAAAAACCTCTGCTCCATGATTACCTGAAGCACAACTGAGAGATTCTTTTATTTTTATATTTATTTATTCCCTTTTGTTGCCCTTGTTGTTTTATTGTTATAGTTATTATCGTTGGTATTGACGTTGTTGTTGGATAGGACAGAGAGAAATGGAGAGAGGAGGGGAAGACAGAGACGGGGAGAGAAAGACAGACACCTGCAGACCTGCTTCACCGCCTGTGAAGCGACTCCCCTGCAGGTGGGGAGCCAGGGGCTGGAACAGGGATCCTTATGCCGGTCCTTGTGCTTTGCGCCACCTGCGCTTAACCCGCTGCGCTACAGCCCAACTCCCATAATAACTCTTCTTTAAAACATTAAAGTCACCTATGATCCTAGACCAGGTACATTAATATCTAGGATACAGCTGTATGTAAAAAGCATTAAATGACACAAACCATGGTGAGGTCTTGTGTGACAGAGTAAATCTGAACTCTGAGATTTTTCAAAGTCAACCAAGCTCCCAATAACTTGGTTACAATGATAATGGTAATTATCTATTGCCTTCTTAAACTCCCAGACAGCAAGGAACCTTCCTCGCTCTGTTTAAAATCTGTATTTCTGCTGATCTCAACTAAATCAGCGAAACCAATGCCACGAAGTCATGTTTCACTGCAAGCTATATCCAGAGATGCCAGGCCTGAATGTCGACCTCCAGCTCCAATTACCTACCAACAAGTTGCAGATGCTACTGGGAGTCCACCCTGACTCCCCTGGGCAGACGCCCTCACCCATGTGTCCTGGAGTCTCCCCTCCTCAGAGCCCTGCCCCACTAGGGACAGACAGACACAGGCTGGGGATGTGGGTCCACCTGCCAACACCCATGTCCAGCGGAGAAGCAATGACAGAAGCCAGAACTCCCATCTTCTGCTCCCCATAAAGAATTTGGGTCCCTGCTCCCAGGGGGATAAAGAATAGGGGAGCTTCCAAAGGAGGGGAGGGGACATGGGATTCTGGTGGTGGGAACTGTGTGGAATTGTCCCCTTGTCATCTTACAATCTTGTTAATCATTTTTAAATCAGTAATCAAAGTTTTTTAAAAGAACCTTTAGCAACAGAGAGACACCTTGGTGTGAGGAAGAATCACTTATGTTTGGCAACAAGATTCTTTGGTTTGTTTGTTTGTTTCCTGAATAAAATACCCCCAAACGATGGAAATACAGAATTATCGTATTGTGATGGGCTGGAATAGTCTTAGGAAGGAGAAATTAACAGTTTTCAGTGAACTAAAATAGCATCTGTTTCTGGAAAGATGGGTCCCCATCTTCTTCTCTGGGTCCCCATCGTCCCTTTCTGGTCTTCTGCATGACACGATTGACCAATGAAAACCTGTGGTCACCTGACAGCTGAGGCTCCTGACAACTTGCCCAGTCTTCCTTCTGTAGGTGGCGGGGAAAATGGGTTTTTGCATCTAAGAACTACATTAGCAGGAATAGTTGCATGTTCATGCTGGACTCTGCATCTATCAAGGCTTCAAATCCAAGTGGAAAAAAGAAAAGAGTCTTTAAATCATGTCCGGACCCTAGAAACAGAGACATCTTCCGGCCCTCTCATTACCAACCCCCTTCCCCCTCCTCCCTGTGCTGTAATTAATGTAACGCTTTCTCTTTACAGCTGACAGCCAAGAGCATAATTAGAGTCTAATAAAACACGGAAAAGTCACCAATGCAAAGTGGAGTAAACAGTAAACAGTGAGGGGAGCGAGGGAGCCGGGCGGGGGACGCCGGGTGATGCTTTGGATAAACTGTGTGTGCATGACACCGTCACGCTCTCGGCAGCCCCGAGTGGGCCGGGAGCCCGGTGCAGACAGACAGTTCGAATTAATCCCCAGAGGAGTGCATGACAGGCGAGGGAAGCAGACAATTAGACTGAAGGAGGAAATTGGAAATGGCAAAGGTGTGAACATATGTCAAATTACAACTAAATGATAAATTACAATTCTGTCATTGGAATAAGCGGTAATTAAGAAAGATTTCAGCCATCCCTCTTGCAGAGAGAGAGAGAGAGAGAGAGAGAGGAGAGGAGAGGAGAGGAGAGGATCACATTTATTTTTTCCCCCTTCCCAGTTTAGATGTGTCTGCAGAATCCTGACCATCCATCTCCCATGTGGGGGCCAGCTCTTCCTGACTTTGGGGGCTGCGTGAGGCTGGCTGCATGATTTGTGTGCATGAAGAATGAGTCTCCCCTGCTCGCTCTGCAGACTGGCAGTGATAGTGTCAGAAGGAGTGAGAAGCTGATAGATAGGCCGTGAGAGAGAAGCCCAGTGGAGGCTTGCTCCTGCACCAGCTCTCTGGCTCCCTAATTATTTCAAACAAGCACTGCGCAGTCCAACTGACAATTAGGGAGGCCTCGCCACATGGCTTGGGGGACTGGGATGAAACCTCATAATCACTGTGTACACGTCCTTTTCGCTCAGACAGTAATGAATGGTACGGGGGGGGGGGGTGCGGGTGGTGGAGGGGCCAGCCTTCAGCCACTTAACCACAATTTAAAGGAGCTGTGTTAATTATCAGGCGTCCTCGGATCCGACCTCCAATTCTCATTTAGAGTTTGTCACACCTGTGGTCGGCCACCCCCGGGCGAGGACCCAGGCAGGAGGGTGACAGGCAGCAGGGGAGGGCTGGCAGGGTGGCCCAGAGAGGGCTCAGCATCTCCAAGGATTCCCCCCCCCCGTTATCCTCCCCACCCCAGCCAAGGGTCCAGACACTGATGAGAGTGGAATCTGCTCAAAGCACACCTGGAACAGAAAGCGGGGTGCCCTAGCTAATGGGGAGGCTCTCCTCAGCAGAGGAACATGGTCGGGGCTGGGCCTCAGCTCCTACACAGGCAGGCATGTCTGCTCCTTACAGAAGCCCTGCAGACTCCTTGCACGGGGCAGGTGGGCAAGGCCCTGAGGGCCTCTCCCCGGGAGGACATTCTCTGCCTGATGAACACGTCTCACACAAGGCTCATCTGACGATCTATCAGCGCTGCCTTTGGGCAAATTAGTCTTTATTTTAATAAAGTTTATTTAAAATTTGATTTATTTTATTATTGGATAAAGACAGAAATTGAGAGAGGAGGGGGAGATGGAGAGGGAGAGAGACATGAAGCTTCCCCCCCTGTAGTTAGGGAGTTAGGGCTTGAACCCGGGTCATTGAGTGCTTAACCAGGGGCACCACTGCCTAGCCCTGCTATGGATGAATTCTTAAGAGATCATTTTTATTTATTTGGTCACCACTGGGGCTTCACTGCTTTATACTGACATGGGGGGGTATGGTTTACAATAAATACAGCTGTTGGTACATGTGTAATATTCCATAGTTTTCTGTAAAACACTCTCACCCCCCACCACCCCCAGCCTATATCTTCCTCCACCATCAGCACCAGGACCTGAAAGACACCCCCCACCCCAGAGTCCTTTATTCTGGGGCAATACACCAACTCCACTCCAAGTTCTGCTTTGTGTTTCCTTTCTGTTCTTATGTCTCCACTTCTGTCTAGGAGTGAGATCATCCCATCTTCATCCTTCTCTTTCTGGCTGACCTCACTTCACAGGATTCTTTAAACTCCATCCAAGGTGAAGTGAAGAAGGTGAAGTCACCATTTTTAATAGCTGAGCAGTATTCCGTTGTGTATCTAGACCACAGCTTGCTCAGCCACTCATCTGTTGTTGGACACCTGGGCTGCTTCCAGGTTGTGGCTGTTACATATGCTGCTGCTGTGAACACAGGTGCGCACACATCTTTTTTGTTCGGTTCTTTGGGATATAGCAAAAGAAATGAAAGACTTGTATAATGAAAACTATGAGTCACTATTCAAGGAAATAAAAAAAGATACAAAAAAGTGGGAAAATATTCCATGGATTAGAAGAATTAACATCACCAAAATGAATATTCTACCCAGAGCCATACACAAATTTAATGCTATTACAGGTCCTGGATCATGATGGCAGGTACACTGTCCAGGTGAGCTATTGTGCCAGCTTCAAGAGTTAATTTTATAAATATGGTGACAGCGGCTGGACGCACCAGATTAAGTGTACACGTAACAGTGCGCAAGGACCCAGGTTCAAGGCCCTGGCCCCCACCTGCAGATGGGTCGCTTCACAAGTGGAAGCAGGGCTGCAGGTGTCTTTCTGCCTCCCTCTCTATTTCTGCCTACCCTCTCAATTTATCTCTGTCTTTATCCAATAAGTAAATAAATAATATAATTAATGGTATATTACACCCAAATAAAAGACTCTGGGCTGGGGGGGCGTGTTCAGGCCCTGGAACATGAAGACAAAAGAACACCTAGGTGGGGCGTTAAGACTGTTACGCGGAAAAGTGAGAAATGAGACACTTGTAGCAATGACTGCCTTTTACTGTTGACTGTAAACCATGAATCCTCCCAATAAAGAAAAATACATAATGAAACATTTTAAATGTAAAAATAATTTTTTAAAAAGGAATATAGCAACAATAGTAACAACCATGGCACATTATGGGGAAAATCTGGATGGAAATAATTCTCAAGATTTTTTTAAAAAGTCTACCATGTTATTCTAATGTTTACAAGATAAGCTAAATCTGAATTTTCTTTTTTTTTTAATTTAAACTTTATTTGATTTGATAGAACAGAGAGAAATTAAGAGAGGAGTAGGAGGTAGATATAATATAGAGAAAAATACAATGTTTCACTTGCACAGTGACTATAGACAAGCCAGACAGGCCTCCGACCAAAACAACATCACATCTTCAATGGGACACAGTCTTTTGTTGGTGGGAATGGTGTTTATGTACACTCCTCTTAATTTGTAGTCCTATAAATCACTATTTGATTAATATGAGAGGGGGAAATTGATTGTATGTCTTAAACTTTTTAAAGCATAAACTGAATCTTATTAATACATAGGCTGAGTCTTTGATATGTGGATTCTCTCAAAATCCTAGACCAGGGAGAACAGAACCAACCGGTGGCACAGCTGTATACAAGATGTTGGGTATTATACAGAAAATCCTAACAAAGGGACTTTTCAAAGTCAACCCAATTGCCAAACAATGTGATGATAACAATAACTATCTATTGTCTTCTTAAACCTTAAGACAGCAGGAACCTCGTATTTCCACTATAGAGCCTATATTTCCCCTAGTCCTAGGACCTTAGGGTGGGGCCCATTTTCCTGCATGCTTCTCTCAATTCAAATCAAATAATATTGCATCCACCAATTACAACCTAATCAACACAATGAGTGCCACCTCAGCATGCTTCACATTAGACTGTGTCCAGAGACTTCAGGTGTGGAACGACAACCCTTCAGCTTCATTACTCGGGTGAAACCTTTCCTTTCATAGGATTCTCTAATTCCATTCCAGGCGGGTCACTTCCTAACAAAGTCCCAAAACCTAGATATAGACCAGGTCCCATGAGATAGAGCATATGTTCACACGTATCCATAAACTAGGGCAAAATATATACCTGAAAGCAAAAGTACACAATAGTCTGCAGTGAGTAGCCCCCAACACTTCATCTGCACTATTCCAGCCTTTAGGTCCATGATTGTTCAACCATTTGTTTGGCTTTGTATGTTAACTCTCTTTTCAGCCACCAGGTTCCAGATGCCAGCATGATGACAACCAGACTTCCCTGGACAGACAACCCCACCAATGTGTCCTGGAGCTCTGCCTCCCTAGAGCCCTGCCCCACTGGGGAAAGAGAGAGGCAGGCTGGGAGTATGGATCCACCTGTCAACGTCCATGTTCAGCTGGGAAGCAGTTACAGAAGCCAGACCTTCCACCTTCTGCATCCCACAGTGACCCTGGGTCCATACTCCCAGAGGGATAAAGAATAGGAAAGCTATCAGGGGAGGGGAGGGGATACGGAGTTCTGGTGGTGGGAATTGTGTGGAGTTGTACCCCTCTTATCCTATGGTTTTGTTAATGTCTCCTTTTTAAATAAATAAATAAGAAAAAATTTTAAAAAGAGTATTTCTATATTTAAAAAAATAAAGAGTGGGAGTCAGGCGGTAGTGCAGTGGGTTAAGTGCACGTGGCGCAAAGCGCAAGGACCGTACAAGCCCCCGGCTCCCCACCTGCAGGGGAGTCACTTCACAGGTGGTGAAGCAGGTCTGCAGGTGTCTGTCTTTCTCTCCTCCTCTCTGTCTTCCCCTCCTCTCTCCATTTCTCTCTGTCCTACCCAACAATGACAACATCAATAACAACAGCAATAATAACTACAACAATAAAACAATAAGGGCACCAAAAGTGAATAAATAAATACTAAAAAAAGAAAGACTAAGACAATAATAAAAATTATTGTTATTTTATAAATAGCACTCCTTCTTGATTTCAATTTGCAGAACTCCTTGTTGGTATAGCACCACTCCGCTTACTGTTGAAGAGAACTTTTTGGTTTTTTTGGCAGTCCTATTGTTTCAAACTGGAGTGTTTTTCTTTTTTATTATTTAATTTTTTATTTATAAAAAGGAAAGAGTGACTAAACCATAGGATAAGAGGGGTACAACTCCACACAATTCCCACCACCAGAACTCTGTATCCCATCCCCTCCCCCGATAGCTTTCCTATTCTTTATCCCTCTGGGAGCATGGACCCAAGACCTTTTAAAGTAACCAAGGACAATCTTTTTCACAGATTTTAAAAGACTGTAAAAGCACTAGTTCTGCCATTGCCAGAAGCACTCACTGAAACCCTGAGAATGATTTGCCAAGGGGAGGAGGGTATGCAGGTAACTTCCCACCCTCTGCACAGTCCTTAACCAGGGCATTCTAAGAAGGAAGCACAGCAAACCAGCTATGAATTAGCCAGAGTGGCAATGGTGTGTGGTGTTTCTCCTTCTGCGTAGTCAGCAGGACTCTGGGCTTTGCACTTGCAACATGCTTCTGCAGTTACGCTGCTCTGCTCACACTCAGAATTCTGCCCATGGCTGCTGCGAACTGATTTCTCCCCAGACAACAGCTGCAGTTCACGGCTCAAAGGTCCCCAGGAAGCTCTGCAGATTTCAGGTGCTGGGCTTGGCCTTTTGCAGCCTGAGCAGAGCCCTTCCTCGAAAGGTATTAGCATCGGCATGAATTCTTTTTCTCAGGAAAGGCTTTAATCAGAAAAGAAAGGATTAACAGCTCTTCAGATTATGCTCTTGTCTACTTCTTGATGCCGCCCAGGGTCCAACCTTCTTGTCACTTTCAAGTAGAGGAATGAGTCTCATGTTTCAGTTGTGACTCACTTTCAGGCAAATGGAACATCCAAAGTCAGTTGGCAATTTGTTCTGTTTTGTCATCAAACAAGTAAAGATAAAAGCCGCCAGGGCCCGGTGGTAGTACAGTGGGTTAAGCGCACATAGTTCTAAGGACAAGATCCAGGTTCGACACCTTCTCCCCCAAACCACATATAGCGGGGACGGAGGGGGGGATTGATTCACACGCCACAAACTGGCCTGCAGGTGTCTTTCTCCCTCTGTATCTCCCTCTCCTCTCTCAATTTCTCTCTGCCCTGTCAAAAATAAAATAAAATCAACCCACACAGCTCACATCCAGTTATGACAACTCCGTCTCAGGGGTCTGTAGTGTCTTCACCCCCACCTCCTCTCACCTCTCTGAAAACCTCTTACTTTCCCTTTTTCTCCACCCTGATCGCATGGCTCTTTTGAGACATCACCAGCTGGTTCTTCCACCACAGTCTCAGGGTCTTTACTGGAAAATGTTCCCTCTGTCTAGAAAGCTCTTTGTTATTTATGGAGATGGTTTACTTCCTCCTTCCATTCAAAGGAACCCCATTCCACCTGCCACTGCACCTTCTAAGTATTATTATTATTTTATTAGTGACTTCATATAGATCCACAAAATTACAAGATAACAGGTATAATTACACACTATTGGGAGTCAGGTGGTAGCGCAGAGGGTTAAGTGCATGTGGCGCGAAGTGCACGGACAGGCGTAAGGATCCTGGTTCGAGCCCCCGGCTCCCCACCTGCAGGGGAGTCGCTTCACAGGCGGTGAAGCAGGTCTGCAGGTGTCTGTCTTTCTCTCCCCCTCTCTGTCTTCCCCTCCTCTCTCCATTTCTCTCTGTCCTATCCAACAACGACAACCACAACAACTACAGCAACAATAAAAAGACAACAAGGGCAATAAAAGGGAAAATAAATAAATAATTTAAAAATCTTTTTTAAAAATAATAATTACACACTATTCCCACCACCAAAATTCTGTGTCCCCGTTTCCTCAACTGGAAATTGCAGTGGTTTTCCCAAGGTTAAAGATATGGGTTGGCTATTATTTATATATATATATATATATATATATATATATATATATATATATATATGTCCATTTTCTATGGCCCTGCCCTTTCTATTTTTCTAAGTCACATCTACACCTGTTACTACTTCTGTGGGTCCTTCCTTTTTCTCCCTTCTCTTTCTAGGTCGTAGTGGAATTGGAGTTCGGAGCCCTCTGATCATCCTCTCCTGACATTTCTCTCCCTCTAGGAGTCTGGACCCAAATTCTTTATGGGGAGCAGAAAGCGGGAGTTCTGGATTCTGTAGTTTCTTCTCCACTGGACATGGGTGTTGGCAGGTGGATCCACACCCTCAGCCTGTGTCTGTCTGTCCCTAGTGGGGCAGGGCTCTGGGGAGGGGAGGTTCCAGGACACACTGGGTGAGGACGTCTGCCCAGGGAGTCAGGATGGCATCATGGTAGCATCTGCAACTTGGTGGATAAAAGGCAGTAAGACAGAAAGTAGGACAAACTGTTCAAAAAACAGGAATAAAAAAGTCCATATTCCCAGATGGTTAAAGGTTAGAGGAAGATGACCAGAGGGTTCTGAATTCCAATTCCATTAGAACCTGGAGAGAAAAAAAAGGGGGGGGAGGTGGTGGTGTCAGGCATTTCTTAGGTGTGACTAAGAAAGGAAGAGAGGATACGACCATAGAAAAAAGGCACAAATATATATAAATATAGATAGACAGTTCTAGAAATAATAGTCAACCCTTCTCTGTTGTATGCTTTACATTGGGTTGTTCTAGATCTCCCCCGCCAAGAAAATTGGATCAGTCCAGTTAGTTTCGCGGGCCGCTTGGCCCCGCCCCAAGGAACCCCGAGAGGGTTCCTGAGTTCCAGAGTTGGAGAGTTCTGGAGTTGGGAGAGTGCTTGCGCCGCCGCAAAGAGACAGCAGAGTTCTGTTTGGTGATTAGTTTGGTTTAGTTTATGAATCATTGCTCCTGAATAAAGAAATACAGCTTCCCTGCCCAGCCGTATGTCTCTGGTAGTCTCTGTTACCCGCCCGTGAAGCTAGCCCGGCCAGCTGGAGCCTCCGAATTTTTAACAACACTTCTCTGTGACCTTGGGAGAACCACTGAAGTTTCCAGTGGAGGGAATGGGGACACAGAGCTCTGGGGGTGGGAAGGGTGTGGAGTTACACTTCTGTTAGTTTATATTTTTGTAAATCAATGTTAAATCACTCATACAACTTTTTAAAAATAGAATACTGTCATGTTAGTCAGTGTGGGCCTCAGGGGATCTTTAGCAGAGACTTGTCTATACTCACAAGCTGGGTAGACACCAACCACTTCGTGTCTGAAGAAACTTGCCTATGAGCCATCAGTTAAGAGCGTTCTTGCCAGTTATGAGGGTTCTGAACCTAGGGAAGAGCCTCTCAGTCATGTGCAGCCCGTAATTGAGGTGATGAATTCAACTTGGTAAGAGAGAAATCCACTACAGATTCTAAAAAGCTCTGTGAGAATTTCTAAAAACAGGCAAGGGACAATTTACTGTTTTTTTTCTTTTCTTTTTAATGGACATTCTTTTCAAAGACCTTTTTTTCTTTCTTAATTTTTATCTTCAAGGGTTTGATTTATTTATTTTGCCTCTGGGTAATCACTGGGGAACCATGCCTACACTGCAAATCCACTGCTCCTGGTGGCCATTTTTTCTGCTTTATTGGGTAGGACAGAGAGAAATGGAGAGAGGAGGGGAAGACAGAGAGGGAGAGAAAAAGACAGACACCTGCAGACCTGCTTCACCACCTGTGAAGTGACTCCCCTGCAGGTGGGGAGCCGGAGCTCGAACCGGGATCCTTACGCCGGTCCTTGCACTGCACTACCGCCCGACTCCCCAAACAACTACATTTTTTAAGTATTTATTTATTTATTCCCTTTTGTTGCCCTAGTTGTTTTCTTGTTGTAGTTATTATTTTTGTCGTCATTGTTGGATAGGACTGAGAGAAATAGAGAGAGGAGGGGAAGACAGAGAGGGGGAGAGAAAGACAGACACCTGCAGACCTGCTTCACCACCTGGGAAGTGACTCCCCTGCAGGTGGGGAGCCGGGGGCTCAAGCTGGGATCCTTGCGTGGGTCCTTATACTTTGTACTATGTGCACTTAACCCAGTGCACCGCTGCCTGGCCCCCACGATTTTATTTATTTATTCATGAAGAAGAAGGCTGCAGTAGAGGCATACAAAATGCCAGGCCAAGTTACTATAATAGTCTGTAACACAGAGGACAAAATCGCTAGATGACACTTCCTGTGACATTAAAGGCTAGCATTTGATTTCTATGGACAAACCAACCTTTGTTTCTTCTTTTTATTATTGTTATTTGTTTGTTTTGCTTTTTGTCCTTTTGTTTTTAACCAGAGCACTGCTCAGGTCTGGCTTATGGTGGCACAGGGGATTGAACCTGGGACTTTGGAGTCACGGGCATGGCATTCTCTTTGCAGAACTGCGATGTTTTTCAGCCCACACCTGACAAGGCAATCTCTGAGCTTCCTCAATCGCTTCTTGTAGTTTCCCTGGAGTAGTAACAACATATCCTGTTTTCTACATAGATCAGATCCAACCAGTTTTACTGCTGGACTCATCTCATCAGAAAGACTGTCTTTATCTAAAGCTTTGCTTTTCATATGTACATATTTATACTCCTCTAACACACGAGAACAACATAGCCAGCTGTAGAAAGATTGTAGCAATTCTCTAAAATCACTTAATAAGTTCTTCCATCACCCTTTGACATAGACTGTTCCTGCAGAGAGAATCTCTCATAAAAGATGACTAATTTACCAGCTGATAAGATGTATAGAAACTCCTAATTCCAGGGAGTCGGGCGGTAGTGCAGTGGGTTAAGCGCACGTGGTGCAAGGCTCAAGGACCAGCGTAAGGATCCTGGTTCGAGCCCCCGGCTCCCCACCTGCAGGGGAGTCGCTTCACAGGCGGTGAAGCAGGTCTGCAGGTGTCTGTCTTTCTCTCCCCCTCTCTATCTTCCCCTCCTCTCTCCATTTCTCTCTATCCTATACAACAACAAAGATATCAACAACAATAATAACCACAACAATCATGGAAACAACAAGGGCAACAAAAAGGAAATAATTAAATAAATAAATATTTTTTTTTAAAAAGAAACTCCTAATTCCCGTCATATTAAATGATATTATATCCCCACCCCATAAGGTTTCAACCATTTCAGTAATTAAGTTTTTTAAAAAAATGTGAATGGTGGGTATGAATGAATGAAGCAATGGAGGAAATACCCTCAGTGACAGACGCAGAGAGGAAACCGGGTCCTAATAGGAGATGCATGTGATGGATGGATTGTTGGACGTCATAAGCAAAAGAATGTTTGGTGTTTGTTGAGAAGTGAGAGCCCCATAACAAGTCCATATACAAAGCATGGGCTTTAGTCTGTGGGGGGAAAAAAAAGTTAACCTGCAGGATTAACACACAGAACAGATTAGAATTCGTGGCTTCCACTCCTGACAACACAGGCAGATAGATACCTTCTGGGTTGGATCCAAGGGCCTTACATCCCAGTGAAGAAAAGGGTCGGGGAGGGGACAGTGCTGAAGGGATGGGTCACATCTAGGGGGCTCGAACACTCCAAAGCTGACAGTTAAACATCAGTGCTTAGATTTGGAGTGGGGGCCAGGGGTGGGGTGTGAGGATTTCTTCTTTTTCTTTTTAATAATTTTACTTATTTATTTTTATTGTTCTTTATTTTACTTTATTGTTGTAGCTATTATTGATGTCATCGTTAGATAGGACAGAGAGAAATGTGACTTGGAAAGGAAGAGAAGGCAGGACCATAGAAGTGAATAAGAATGGGGAAAAAAAAGATAGATAGATAGACAGACAGACAGACAGATAGATCAACCCATATCTATGACTCTGAAGGGACTAGAGCAGTTTTCCACTGGAGGGAATGGGGACACAGAACTCTGGTGGTGGGAACAGTGTGGAATTAGATCCCTGTGATCTTATACTTTTGTAAGTCATTATTAAATCACTAATGAAAATGTTTCAAAAAATGTCATTAACATTTAAGGTGGAATGAATGACATGACTCGATCCCTCCGTGGACTGAAGTTAAGTTGAAGCACCGAGAAAGGAGTTTGCCGGGTAAAAAGCGTCAGAGTCAGCCATGCCTGTTGGGCCACTCATCCCTTTTCAGACAGCAAAGGGCAGAACTGGTAAACTCCCAGGCTTCCTGTCCCCTTCGCAGACAAATGCACTCACAGAGTGCAGCTCTGCCCCTGTGTCTGCTCTGCGCGTGTGTGTGCATGTGTGCATGTGTGTGTGTGCATGTGCATGTCTGTGCACGCCAGGCGGGGGTGACAGGCCTGATGTGTGCCTTTCTGTGGGCTGGCTGTGTGTGTGATGCTGTGCTGATAACTGCCGAGAGGTGTAATGGGCTGCCGTTAAGGACATTATTCATACTTGATGAACACAGACCTTTTCGGGGGAAAACACATACATTTCAGAAAGAGATGCATACATCATGGCACAGGAGCACATTTATTCTGGAGAAACGTGTACCTCAACTAATGAAACACATAGATCACGGAGTCCAGTGATGATCCGGATACAGGACGGGTTTAACCATTTCCAGATGTGCGAGGGGACAGACGCTTCCCGGTGAGCGCCTCCCCCCACCCCACCCCGAGCTGAATCGACGGGTAAAGAGAGAGACTGTTCCAGAGGGTTCGATCCATATTACTGTTCTGGGTGTATAATATCATAATACCGGTTTGCATTTATTTGCTTGCTGTTTAAAACAAAGAATTTCTCTGGCCCTCTTGTGCTACCTACCGTTCCAGCTATAGTCACTACTGCACAGTTCCAGGACAGATACTTCTATTTTAACTAGTGATTTAATATTGACTTAGGACATTATGAGATCGCCAGGGTCTAATTTTACACCGTTCCCACCACCAGACTTTTGCGGCCCCATGTCCTCCACTGGAAACTGCAGTGATCCTCCCAAGAACACAGATATGAGCTGACTTTTATTTCTATAACTGTCTGTATTTATCTATATTTGCCCCCCTTTTTTTTTTTGGTCCTGCCTTCTCTTCCCTTTCACGTCATACCTACAACTATTACTACATCTAAGTATCCTTCCTTTTTTCCTCTTCTCTTTCTAGGTTCTAGTGGAATTGGAGTTCAGAGCCCTCTGGTCATCTTCCCCTACCATTTCTCCCCCTCTGGGAGTCTGGACCCAAATTCTTTATGTGGAGCAGAAAGTGGGAGTTCTGGCTTCTGTCATTGCTTCTCCACTGGACATGGGTGTTGGCAGGTGGACCCACACCCCCAGCCTGTGTCTGTCTGTCCCTAGTGGGGCAGGGCTCTGGGGAGGGGAGGCTCCAGGACACATGGGTGAGGCCGTCTGCCCAGGGAGGTCAGGATGGCGTCATGGCAGCATCTGCAACTTGGTGGCTGAAAGCTATCTCTTAATATCCTGACTGAAGAGCTAGCCAGTGCTGAAATAGGATATGTAGGGAAGGCAGGGGGCTCGGGGGAGTGCCTGTTTATTGCTTCCGTTCAAGTAAAATTTAGCGTTTGCATTTTGACACCACTGTATTCTGCATTCTAGGACCAGGAGCACATCTTGACACCATCTACCTTTCTCTGCAGTTAACAAGTGCTCGTAAACGCTAGAAATAAGATGGGGGGGTCAGCAGCCCTGCCCCTCGGGGGTCAGTGATAAACTATCAATGCCTCCTGTATAAATTCAGCAAGAACAGCGAGATGGGCTCTCCCCTGCCCTGAGGAACAGGGCGGGTCAAACACCTGGTTCCAAAGGATGCCGGTATCACTCCCCACAGTTGGCTCTGACCGCCATCCTCACTCACCAGCACCGGGAATGGATATTCCAGGGCCTCACTTTAGTGAGGACGTGATTCACATGCAGGAATCGTGCGGAGAGAAACTTTGCCAGCTTGCTCTCTGATTTGTGGTCCTGTTTTGTGTTGTGTGTGTGCAACTCCGGCCTCTCCTGGCCTTCTGTTAAACCTGTGGAGAACGGCCTCCCCCAGAAAGGGTAGTGGGGAGCGATTTGCTTTTTACAAGCAACGCTAAGTTCAAGAATTCTCCCTTCCATATCACTTCTTCCTCAGCAGATTGATATCTGCATAAACAAAAGAAAAGAGAAAGAACGGAGCTCTGTGGTGGGAATTGTACCCCTCTTATCCCGTGGTCTTGTCAGTGCTTCCATTTTATAAATAAATAATTTTTTAATTAAATAAATTTTACAAAAAAAAAAAAAAAAGAACAGAGCAGGGAAGAAGGGGCAAAGGCAATTGTGAAGAAATAGGTCCCCACCTGCAGGGGGGGAAAGCTTCACAAGGGTAAAGCAGGTCTCTCTCTCTCTTTCTCTCTCTCTCTCTCTCTCTTTCTCTCTCTCTCTCTGCCTCTTATCTTGATTTCTCTCTGTCTCTATCCTAAATAAAGAAAATAAAGGATTTGGCAGTAGAGAGCTAGTTAAGCACATGTTACCTTACACGAGAATTTATGTTCAGGACCCCAGTCCCCACTTGCAGGGAGAAGCCCTCTCTCTCTCTCTCTCTCTCTCTCTCTCTCTCTCCTTTCCATCTTCATTTCCCTCTGTCCAATCAAATCAGATAGAATCATGAAAAAGAAGAAAGAGCAGAATGACTATCAGGAACCATGGGTTTGTACTGCTAGAGCCCCAGAGATAACCCTGGTGGCAAAAGAAAAAAAATCCAAAGGAAAGTAGGAGAAAAAATTCTGTGCATAATACCAAAGAAATGCTGTCCTCTCTATTTCTCTCTCCCTCTCTCTCTCTCTCTCTCTCTCTCTCTCTCTCTCCCTCTCCCCCTCTCCCCATCTCCCTCTCTCTCCCCTTCCCTCTCAATTTCTCTCAGCCACTACCCAAAACACCATCTCCCCCAGACAATACCTTGGGTCCCCCTGCCTGCTAACTGTTGGGATTAGGCAAAATTTAGTAAAGTCATGAGCCCCAAAATATCCAAAAATACCCAAAATAGACCTACTAGCTTTTTCCAAAATGTAGACCCCAAATCTCAGCAGTTATATTCTTGCCTTTAGGCTCCTGACTATTTAACAGTTTGTCCTGCTTTACATCTCACTGCCTTTCAGCCACCAAATTGCAGATGCTACCATGATGCCACCCTGTCCTCCCTGGGCAGACGCCCTCCCCCATGTGTCCTGGAGCCTCCCCTCCCCAGAGCCCTGCCCCACTAGGGACAGACAGACACAGGCTGGGGGTGTGGGTCCACCTGCCAACACCCGTGTCCAGCAGAGCCAGACCTCCCACCTTCTGATCTCCATAAAGAATTTGGGTCCAGGGAGTCGGGTGGTAGCACAGCTGGTTAAGAGCACGTGGCGCAAAGCTCAAGGACTGGCGGAAGGATCCCGGGTTCGAGCCCCCAGCTCCCCACCTGCAGGGGAGTCACTTCGCAAGCAGTAAAGCAGGTCTGCAGGTGTATGTCTTTCTCTCCCCCCCCTCTGTCTTCCCCTCCTCTCTCCATTTCTCTCTGTCCTATCCAACAATGAGGACAGCTATGACAACAATAACAACTACAACAAGCACAACAACATGGGCAACACAATGGGAAAAATAGCCTCCAGGAGCAGTAGATAAGTAGTGCAGGCACCAAGCCCCGTCAATAACCCTGGAGGAAAAAAAAAATTGGGTCCAGACTCCAGAGGGATAAAGAATAGGGAAGCTTCCACTGGAGGGGATGGGGCACGGAACTCTGGTGGTGGGAACTGTGGAGAATTTTACCACTCTTATCCTATGGTCTTGCCAATATTTCCATTTTACAAATGAAATAAAATTTTAAAAAGAACTTCAAAAAATAAATAGAGAAAGAAGAAAAAAAAATACCCAAGACTGTCTTCAATTTAGAATGAGCCCCTGCTGTTCTGACATTTGTAGCTGACCTTCGAGCGGCCTTGGATTCCAGCAGTGTTGATTCCAAAGCTTGGGTTTGACACTCCGGGCCCTTCTGTGTATTCTCCTCCCCCCAGCCCCATGCAGCCTTGATTCCTTGGGTCTAAGAGTTCAGGGCACCAAACTGGAGTCAGGAGAGTTAGCACGTGCTCACCGTCATCCCTGTAGCGTTCCTTGAGTCGGAGGAGTGCATTTCAGTCCTCAGTGAACCCTCCTGGGACACTGGGATCTCACTCTATGTTCCATGTTTCCTGATAAATTCACAGCGTAATCTTATGAGGTATGGGCTTCATTTGTAATTGGATCATCTCAGTCTAATACATGCTTTTCTCCATGATTCATGCACCTTACCCTGTAAATATATGTGTTTTTGCCGCGTGCTCTATGCATTCATCAGCTATGGGTTAAGGCCCTTGGTGGCACATTCCTGGAAGAGGAAGTGGAGTCCCCAGGTGGAGGGTAAGTCCTCAGGTTGACTGCAATCAGTTCACCTTCCACACAATAACACTGCAGGAGTGTGTGAGGTGAGTGAGCATGCTTAGCAGGGCAGCAGTAGGAAGGCAAAAGTGACTGTGTTTCTTTTATTCCCTACGTCTAAGAAAAACAAAACAAAAAACAAAAAAGCAGATTCCAGCAGCCAGAGATTGGGGAATCAGGGCCCTATACTGTAGGATTTTCTGGGTGGGGGGAAATTGATGTCATAGATCACAGTTCTTCCTTCCTTCCTTCCTTCCTTCCTTCCTTCCTTCCTTCCTTCCTTCCTCTCTTTCTTTCTTTCTTTCTTTCTTTCTTTCTTTCTTTCTTTCTTTCTTTCTTTCTTTTTCCTTTTGCCTCTGGGGCTCGGTGCCTGCACTACGAATCCACTGCTCCTGGACATGATTTATATCCATTCTGTTGGACTGGACAGAGAGAAAGGGAGAGAGAAAGGGAGAGAGGGAGGGAGGGAGAAAGAGAGACACCTGTAGACCTGCTTCACCGCTCATGAAATGTACCCCCTGCCTGTGGGAAGAGGGGGATTGAACCTGGATCCTTCTGTGGGTCACTGTGCTTCATACAATGTACACTTAACCGGGTATGCCACCTCCTGGCCCCATTTCCATCTTTGTGATTCAAGCTCTAACATACATACAGTCCATTTCAAATAATCATATAGTAAAAAGAGTGCTTATTAACATAACCACAACAAGTCACAGCAGAAGAAGAAAGGAAGGGAGGAAGGAAAGAAGGAAGAAAGATCACCAGGAACGGTGGATTCACAGTTCTGGCACCAAGCCCCAGCAATAACCCTGAAGGCAAATAAATAAATAAATAAATATAACCCCCCCACACTTGTTTGGCTCTAGAATAAGTGTTCCTCACAATGACACAAAGCATAGCTGTGGGGGTTGGGCGGTAGCGCAGTGGGATAAGCACACATGGTGCAAAGCGCAAGGATCCTGGTTCGAGCCCCCGGCTCCCCACCTGCAGGGGAGTCGCTTCACAGGCGGTGAGGCAGGTCTGCAGGTGTCTGTCTTTCTCTCCCCCTCTGTCTTCCCCTCCTCTCTCCATTTCTCTCTGTCCTATCCAACAACGAAGACATCAACAACAATAATAACTACAACAATAAAACAAGGGCAACAAAAGGGAATGAATATTTTTTAAAATCCCCCCTTTAAAAAAAAAAATGATGGGGGTTCCCAGAAGATGGCGGACTGAGAAGCTGCCAGTGGCTTGAGCTCTGACCACATCGTCTGGAAACGGTAGGATTTTCTGCCTTTAGTAGGCCAGTCAATAAGGGGTCCTAGCAGTGACACCAAGGAGGTGGCTATAACTTAATGTGGGTTAAAAAATAGAGTAGAAAAAAAGGGAAAAAACATTTTTTTCTTTTAAATTATTATTCCCAAAGTGCACCTCCCCCCCCCATAACCAATCCCTGGGGACCAGCTCCTAGCAGACTCCCCTGCTGAGCTTCTTTCTTTACCAAGAGTCCTGTCCCATCAGGGAGTATCATTCAATCTAAGTCTATTCCCTTCTGAAACCTCTGGTCTTTTTTCTTTCTAGGTAGCCAACCCCCCCATAGCTAATTAAATAATAAAAAATAAATAAATAAAAACTCTTTCCTTTCACCACTCTTTTATTACTGCTCTTTTTCTTATCTTTTTCTTTTTTCTCTCTCTCTTTCTTTTTTTTTCTTTTTCTCATTCTTGTCATCCTTTCTTCCTTAATCCTACAGCTTTCTGAATTCACTGATACACACGTTTGAGAATTATTTTGGGGAAGAAATCTGACTCAGAGTGGACTCTCACGGCGAGTATCTCTGCTCAACTTCCCATCCTCCTTTAGCTACGCTTAGAATATACAGTGGATAGTAGATTTGCATAACTGTCTATTTCAGCTATCCTTGTCTAGTCCTGAGGTTTTTTTTTTTTTTCTTTCTTAACAATCAGCTGCCTCTGCTCACGAGGTTTAAGGTAATCTGGGACAGGGTTTTTTTTTTTACCCTGCTCTACTTTATTATTAATATTATATAAAGGCATATATCTTCCCCCCCCCCCTTTAGGTTGATCAGAATTAACTCTTAGGGTATCTTTCATTGCTAGGGTAGTGGGCATCTTATCTATTGTGGGAGGAACTTGTCTCATTACTCCTAACTCCTCTACAGACTCTCCCCTTCCTCCTCCTCCTAGCTAATTAAAAAAATTAAATTAAATTAAATTAAAAATAAAGTAATCAAAAAAACTTTCCTTTCACTGCTCTTTAATTACAGCTCTTTTTCTCATCTTTTCCCTTTTCTCTCTCTTGTTTCTCTCTCTCTTTTTTATCTTGTCATACACTTCTTCCTTCCTTCTTCTTTGCCTTTCTGAATTTGTGAATTATTCTGGGGAAGAAACCTGACTCAGAGTGGACTCTCTCTGTGTGTATCTCTGCTCTACTTCCCTTTCCCCTCTTGTTACCCCTAGATTATACAGTGGATAGTAGATTGGCATAACTGTCTATTCTTGCTATCCTTTCTTTCTCTTCTCTTTCTTCTTCACTGGGATTTGGTTACTATTTTTTCACGGACTGGAGAAATTGTTTGGCTAACGGGTAACGATTAAACTGCTTCAATAATTGCCTTAGTTGCTATTGTAATTCCTGAGGTTGGTGAGTGCAATTGTCATAAAGGTATTTAGTACAGTGTTGCTTGTACTCAAGACACAACAACTGAGGAACAACAGAGCATTAAAAAAAAAGAAACACATAAATAAAAAAATGGGTAGATCAAAAACAAATAAAACTGCTACTCCAATGAATGAAGACAAGAGCCCAGAAGAAACTACAAATCAGCCAGAAGTAACTGTAGATAAGAAAAGTATGCAAGCAATAATAAACTTATTAATCACAGAAATGAAAACAACATTGGAGGAAAGGAATGGCAGTATTAGGGAAACAACAGTTGAGACTCCCAAGGAAAATACTGATTATCTTGAGGCAATTAGAGAACTGAAAGCTGAAATAGCTGTAATGAAGAATGAAGCTGAGGCAAGGGAAAGCAGACTAACAGAAGCAGAAAACAGAATTAGTCAGACAGAGGATGAGTTAGAGAAAACTAAGAAAGAGGTGAAAGAGCTCAAAAAGAGATTGAGAGACACTGAAAACAAGAACAGAGACAGATGGGATGATCTCAAAAGAAGTAACATTCGCATAATTGGCCTGCCAGAGGAAGAAAGAGAGGAAGGGGAAGCAAACATTCTAGAGGAAATAATGGAAGAAAACTTCCCAGATCTGAATAACAGAAAGGACATCAAGATTCAAGAGGGCCAGAGAGTACCAAACAGAATCAACCCAGACCTGAAGACACCAAGACACATCATAGTCACAATGAGAAGAAGTAAGGATAAAGAAAGGATCCTAAAGGCTGCAAGAGAGAAACAAAAAGTCACATACAGGGGAAAACCCATAAGATTATCTGCAGACTTCTCCACTCAAACTCTAAAAGCCAGAAGGGAGTGGCAAGATATCTATCAAGCCCTGAATGAAAAAGGGTTTCAACCAAGGATAATATATCCTGCTAGACTTTCATTCAAACTAGATGGAGGGATCAAAACCTTCTTAGACAAACAACAGTTAAAGGAGGCAACTGTTGGTATGCATGAGACCCCTTCTGTTTCATTTGGTTTAAATCCCCCCTGCTTAACACTATTCTATTTACATAACCACTTCATTCTATTTACATAACCACTGTTAACAAGTTCCACCCTCCCTCCAGGGCATTTGTGGTTCAGTGATAGGATTCTTGCCTAATCTGCCCCCTCTTTGTCACACTCTGATTTTCACCAGTCACTTTTCTCTCCACCCTCTCTATGTCACATCCTGTTTCCACCTTACTTGGCAAGTATATATAAAGACAGCATTGTGAGTTTTACGGTACTGTACTTTGAGTTTAACTTAGCTCGTCTTAGATTGTGCTGCGTCCTGCATGAATAAAGAGATACTGCCTACAGCTCAACCATGAGTCCCTGGTCGTCTGTTACCCGCCCGTGAAGCCAGCCTGGCGAAAACAACATAACCCATCGAAAACAACAGGCAACCATCACCAAACCGGCCCTAAAAGAGGTTCTAAAAGACCTCTTATAAACAAGAACATCACTATAATACTTGCAATATACCAGAGCAAACAAAAAAAATTTTTTTGAACAATGGCACTACAATACCTTAAATGTTGGGTAGTATGCCAGCTCCCCCTGGCTTCTGCTTAACCAAGCACTGGTATGCCTGTATGGGATTGGTTTGATCCCACTCAAGCTGCAGTCTATTTACATAAATCACTTTTACATTTACATAAAGCACCACCCTCCCTCCAGGACATTGGTGGTTCAGTGGTAGAATTCTCGCCTGCTCCGCCCCCTCTCCTTGTCACACCCTGATTTTCACCAGTCACTTTTCTCTCCACCCTCTCTATGTCACATCCTGTTCATACCCTACTTGGGAAGTATATATAAAGACAACATTGTTCGTTTTAGTTTAGTTTTTAGTTTAGCTTAGCTTGGCTTAGATTGTGCTGCATTCTACATGAATAAAGAGATACTGCGTACAGCTCAACCATGAGTCCTGGGTTGTCTGTCTCCCATCAGTGAAGCTCAGCCTGGCATATGGTGTCTGAACAGGGACTGACATAAGCCCTGAAACGGGGACTGGCACCGACGTGGGACCTAACCTGCCCATCGCCCAGATAAGTAAACTTGGCTACCCATCTGCCATGGGTTGCCTTTCTACTTATGAAGAGGTTTGCCAAAGCCTCTACTGTTTCATCATGAGACAGTTTCTCTGTCTCTGGAACATTTTGCTCTGGGCCACACTTCGGTTCCCTGACCAGGAACTTTGGTTTCTTGTGACCCTAATCATAGAGCTTGGGAGATGCATGGAGATTTCTCCTTGGACTTTCTGGATTCCCTCTCCCATGTTTCCCAAGGAAAAGGACTACATTTTGCTTCAGGCCACAGTTTGGTTCTTTATGACCATCGTAGAGCTTAGGATATGCATGGGGATTTCCCCTGGGACTTTCTGGACTTCTTCTTGCATGTTTCCCATGGAGAAGGACTACTCTAATTTGAGGAGCATTCTCCACTACCCTGGCAGTCCCCAAGAATGGAGACACGTGGTTAGTTCTACTCTCCTGATTCGATTCTTTCTCCTATGGGAAGACACTTTTAAGAATGGGTGCCTGAAGCAATCCAGCAGGAACAGTCAGAAGCACCCTAAATGGAATTTCAAGGAGCTTTTTGGACTAGGATGCCCTCCGGGGACTCATGATGCTACATGGTTCTTCTTCTAGCGTTTGCCCTTCTTCCGTAGCCAGTCAACAGGTCAGGTTGAAAGCTGTCAGGAGCTGCTTGTTGCTGGCTTTGAAAGTGACTGGGATCCATGTGGATTCAGTCGGCTAGGAAGGATCGTCAGTTTCCCCAATGAATGGGTACTCACGGGATGCACCACGAGAAGGTCAATCCAATGCATCCCATGCTACATGGTGAGATCTGGATAATCTGCTTCAAGTTGCGTTTCGTAAGAGAGTGATTTAAATAACTGAATTTTTGTATGACATTGACTTAAAAAAAAATGCTGGACACAGCCATGATTTCTAGAGACATCCAGAAACAATCCCAAAAATTGTTTTTCCCTCCTTTGATTTCTTTTTTTACGTCTTGGCATAAATCTGAAACATTTAATCCTTATGGGCAGAGCAGATAGTGCAATTATTATGTTAATGATTCTCATGCCTGAGGCTTTTAACCGTGGTTCTTCTGTTTACCTTTCCACATTTTATTGAGTTTAAACTGTTTAAACAACCTTAAAATAATACTAGAAAGGACTTCCAATTATAATGGAGTTATCAATTATAGTAAACTTCTAATCTGCTATAAGTTTTGTTTGACAAGTAAGTGAATTACAGCTGTCAAATCTTTACATGTAAAAGCATCTACTCAAAATGGAATTCCCAGAAATCCATTTGGACCCCTGTTCTCTGACATCACCCACAAGATGGAATGACTACAACACACCACCGGAAACCAATGATGTGACCTGGCACGACCTGAAGAAACAGATTCACAGACTCCAAAGCTCACTTTATACAGAAAAGCTAAATTCCGGTGGCCGACATTCCCCATCGAGAAAGATGTTCAGCGTTTCATCCTCTGGCATTTTCTTCCGTGGTCATCTACTTTGGACTGACACTTCGGACATACTGGTACACGCTGCTGTGTTTCTCAAAGACTAACTTCAGCCAGTTTCCTTGGGATTTTGTAGACCATGCCCCCTCGCCTGTAGGCTCTGTCCTCAGAGTCAGGAAACTTCCCCTCCTTACTAGGTTCTTCCCAGAGAGTCAGGAAATGCCCTTTGAGGCAAGAGATGTCCATAGAGGCATGAAGCGCCCCCAGAGGCAATAGTTGACCCCAGAGGCAAAAAATGCCCTTTTGCCTGCTAGGCCTTGCCCTTTGAGGCAGGAAACGCCCCCCTCACAACGCCCCCATATACAAATTTAATGCAATACCCATTAAAGTTCCACCAAGCTTCTTTAAGAGAATAGAACAAACACTACAATCATTTATCTGGAACCTGAAAACACCTAGAATTGCCAAAAACATCCTGAGGAAAAGAAACAGAAATGGAGGCATCACACTCCCAGACCTTAAAATATATTATAAAGCTATCATCATCAAAACAGCATGGTACTGGAACAAAAATAGACACACAGACCAGTGGAACAGAATTGAAAGCCCAGAACTAACCCCCACACACCTATGGACATCTAATCTTTGATAAGGGGGCCCAAAGGATTAAATGGAAGAAGGAGGCTCTCTTCAATAAATGGTGCTGGGAAAACTGGGTTGTAACATGCAGAAGAATGAAATTGAACCACTTTATCTCACCAGAAACAAAAATCAACTCCAAATGGATCAAAGACCTGGATGTCAGACCAGAAACAATCAAATACTTAGAGGAAAACATTGGTAAAACACTTTCCCACCTACACCTCAAGGACATCTATGATGAATAAAACCCAATTGCAAGGAAGACTAAAGCAGAAACAAACCAATGGGACTACATCAAATTGAAAAGCTTCTGCACATCCAAAGAAACTATTAAACAAACAAAGAGACCCCTCACAGAATGGGAGAAGATCTTCACATGCCAGACATCAGACAAGAAACTAATCACCAAAATATATAAAGAGCTCAGCAAACTTAGCACCAAAAAAGCAAATGACCCCATCCAAAAATGGGCAGAGGATATGAACAAAACATTCACCTCAGAGGAGATCCAAATGGCTAACAGACACATGAAAAACTGCTCTAGGTCACTGATTGTCAGAGAAATGCAAATTAAGACAACACTAAGATACCACCTCACTCCTGTAAGAATGGCATACATCAAAAAGGACAGCAGCAACAAATGCTGGAGAGTCTGTGGGGACAGAGGAACCCTTTTACATTGCTGGTGGGAAGGTAAATTGGTCCAGCCTCTGTGGAGAGCAGTCTGGAAAACTCTCACAAGGCTAGACATGGACCTTCCATATGATCCAGTAATTCCTCTCCTGGGGTTATACCCCAAGGACTCCATAACACCCAACTAAAAAGAGGTATGTACTCCTATGTTCATAGCAGCACAATTCATAATAGCTAAAACCTGGAAGCAACCCAGGTGCCCAACAACAGATGAGTGGCTGAGAAAGCTGTGGTATATATACACAATGGAATACTACGCAGCTATTAAGAACAATGAACCCACCTTCTCTGACCCATCTTGGACAGAGCTAGAAGGAATTATGTTAAGTGAGCTAAGTCAGAAAGATAAAAATGAGTATGGGATGATCCCACTCATCAACAGAAGTTGAGAAAGAAGATCTGAAAGGGAAACTAAAAGCAGGACCTGACCAAACTGTAAGTAGGGCATCAAAGTACAAACTCTGTGGTGAGGGGTAGACATGCAGCTTCCTGGGCCGGTGGGCGGTGGGAGTGGGTGGGAGGGATGGGTCACAGTCTTTAGGTGGTGGGAATGGTGTTTAGTTACACTCCTAGTAAAATGTAGTCATATAAATCACTAGTTAATATGAGAGGGGGGAAATTATTTGTATGTCTTGAAGTTTTTTAAAACACAGACTGAGTCTTTTTAATATATAGGCTGTGTAACTGATATGCGGACTCTGTCAAAAGCCTAGACCAAGAAGATCAGAAGCATCCAATAGCACAGCTATATACAAGATACTGGATACTGTACAGCAAACCCTAACAAAAGGACTTTTCAAAGTTAACCCAATTACCAAATAATGTGATGATAACATTAACTATCTATTGTCTTTTTGAACCCTAAGACAGCAGGAACCTCACATCTCCACTATAGAGCCCCTACTTCCCCCAGTCCTGGAACCCTTGGATAGGGCCCACTTTCCCGTATGCCTCTCCCAATCCATATCAAATAATATTGCATCTGCCGATCATAACCTAATCAACGCAATGATTGCCACCTCAACATGCTTCACTTCAGACTGTGTCCAGAGACTTCACATGTGGAATGACAACCCTTCAGCTTCATTACTCAGGTGAGACCTTTCCTTTCATAGTATACTCTAATTTCATCTCAGGTGGTTTACTTTCTAACAAAGTCCCAAAACCTAGATATACACCAGTTTCTGTGAGAGAGAGCATATGTTCACATGTATCTGTAAACTACTGCAAAATATATACCTGAAAGCAGTAGTACACTAGAGTTTGCAGTGAGTACCTCCCTAACACTTCCTTTCCACTATTCCACGCTTTGGGTCCATGATTGCTCAACAACTTGTTTGGCTTCGTATGTTAACTCTCTTTTCAGTCACCAGGTGCCAGATGCCATCAGGATGCCGGCCAGGCTTCCCTGGACTGAAGACCCCACCAATGTGTCCTGGAGCTCCGCTTCCCCAGAGACCCACCCTACTAGGGAAAGAGAGAGGCAGACTGGGAGTATGGACCGACCAGTCAACGCCCATGTTCAGCGGGGAAGCAATTATAGAAGCCAGACCTTCTACCTTCTGCAACCCACAACGACCCTGAGTCCATGCTCCCAGAGGGCTAGAGAATGGGAAAGCTATCAGGGGAGGGGGTGGGTTATGGAGATTGGGTGGTGGGAACTGTGTGGAGTTGTACCCCTCCTACCCTATGGTTTTGTTAATTTATCCTTTCTTAAATAAAAAAAAAATTAAAAACAATTTTAAAAAAAGGAAACAAAAAGCATAGCTGTCCACAGTATATTTTGGTAACTGTGACATAAGTCAGGAAGCACTATGCAATCTGACACATGGTTAATCATGTAACATCTGTAGCTAGTCTTTCCTGAAACTTACCCTATCTGTGTGATTCCAACAATCCATTTCTAAATAAATACATATACAGATCTGCCTTTACATCACACGAACTATTTATTAGAGTCATTTATTTACTGGATAGAGACAGCCGGAAATAGAGAGGGAAGGGGGGAGAGAGAAAGAGAGAGACAAAGAGACACCTGCAGGCCGGGTGGTGGCACATGTTACACGTTACAGTGCACAAGGACCAGGGTTTGAGCCCCCCGTCCCCACCCGAAAGGGGAAAGCTTTGCGGTGGTGAAGCAGGGCTGCAGGTATCTCTCTGTGTCTCTCTCCCCTCTTATCACCTTCTTCCCTCTTGACTTCTGGCTGTGCCTATCTAATCAGTAAAGATTGGGGGGCGAGAGACCTGCAGCTCTGCTTCACCTCTCGCAAAGCTTTCCTCCTGCAGGTGCAGACCAGGGCCTGGAACCTGGGGTCTTGTGCGTAATGTGAACACTTAACCAGGTGCGCCACCGCCCGCCCTCATCAGAGTTTTCATAGGGGAGTCAGGCGGTAGCGCAGCAGGTTAAGCACAAGTGGTACAAAGCGCAAGAACCTGCGTCAGGATCCCAGTTCGAGCCCCCGGCTCCCCAACTGCAGGGGAGTCGCTTCATAGGCGGTGAAGCAGGTCTGCAGGTGTCTGTCTTTCCCTCCCCCCTCTGTCTTCTGCTCCTCTCTCCATTTCTCTCTGTCCTGTCCAACAACAATGACAACAATAATAGCTACAACAATAAAACAACAAGGGCAACAAAAGGGAATAAATACATAAATAAATTTTTAAAAAGTTTTCATAGGTTCTTTATTGCTCTCAGAGCTCACACCAGATCCGACAAATTCATAGTTAACTGCACCTGTGGTGTTGACAAGAGACTCATACCCTTCCCACCTCCCAGAATGATGCCTTCTCTCTTCACTGCTCAGACATATTCTATCCGTACTTTCTAAATTTGTAATTGAATGAGTGATCACCCAAGCAAAGAGATGAACTAACACTTTCCAGTTAGTCACTGACAGGTTCTCTTTGCCTTCTGTGGAAGAGTCACTGGTGACTAGTATCAAGTAGGCGGCGTAGGACATTCTGTGCGTGAACATTTCAGGAAATCAGCATTAACACGACACGCAGAACTTTGGAGTCAAACAGACCTGCACTGAACCCTGATTGAACCCTGTCTTTAATTACAGTGTCATGAACTTGGGTGAATTATCTAGTCTACTTCTGTCATACTTTCCTCGCATTTAAAATTGAGCTGGAGGTCTAGGGAGATGACAGAATGGTTATGCAAAGGAATTTTGTGCCTGAGGCACAAAATCTTGTTCAATCCCCAGCACCTCCTTAAGCCAGAGCTGAGCAGTTCTCTGGTCTCCTTCGCAGTACCTGTCTCATTAAAAATAAATAAAATACATTTTAAAAAATTGGATTAGTTACAACATTACTACATAGCATTAAATATAGATTAAGGGAAATTACACACACACATATACCTTTTTATCACAAAACCTGGTACTCAGTAAAAGGTAGCTGTTATTTTTACCAATATAAAGAAATCAGGGGAGGTGAGGGGAGTGGTGGCGAACCGGGTTGCAATGCTCAAGGACCTGGGTTCGAGTCCCCCGTCCCCACTTGCAGAGGGGAAGCTTCACAAGTGGTGATGCAGTGCTGCAGGTGTCTCTCTGTCTCTCTCTCCCTATCACTTCCTTCCCTCTTGACCTCTAGCTTTCTCTATCCAAATAAATAAGCATAATTTAATTAATAATAAAACAAAGCAAAGAAAAACTGAAGTCAACTCCCCCTTCACTTTAGACAAATGAATAAGTGAATTGCCAACAGTCAAAATTCCAAGAGAATCACCACACACTAACCATTCACTAATTGTCTAAAACATTATTTTTACTGTTAGTTAAGCTAGCAGTGTAAAAAGTGTTCTGTCAGACTTCTCTCTCTTTTCTTTGAACTGACTTATTTTTGTTTTTTTATATTTACTTTATTTATTTATTCCCTTTTGTTGCCCTTGTTGTTTTATTGTTGTATTTACTGTTGTTGTTGGATAGGACAGAGAGAAATGGAGAGAGGAGGGGAAGACAGAGAGGGGGAGAGAAAGACACCTGCAGACCTGCTTCACCGCCTGTGAAGTGACTCTCCTGCAGGTGGGAAGCCAGGGCTTGAACCGGGATCCTTATGCTGGTCCTTGTGCATGTGGTGTATCTGAACAGGGCACAGAATTTTGTACACAGCAACAGTTGCTCTGACTAAGGAGAGTGACCAGTGTGGCACCTAGTGAGACACATAAAACGATCCTCCTTTAAAAAAATTCGAATCTAAAGGTCTGGGAGCCAGGAGGGGGCGCACCTGGTTAAGCACACACATTACAGTGCACAAGGACCTGCGTTCAAGCCCCTGGTCCCCACCTGCAGGAAGAAAGCTCTGTGAGTTGTGAAGCAGGGCTGCAGGTGTCTATTTCCCACTTTCTACCTCCCTCTCCCGTATCAATTCAATTTCTCTCCGCCTCTATCCAATAATCAATAAATAAATAGTTTTTTTTTTTAAAAAAAAAGAGTCTAAGTTTCTGTGTCAGGAAACTTGGAGGCTTATTTCTCATTAGTGTTTGACAAGCTTTCACATTCTCTCGCCCAGTCTCTCAAATATGCCATCCGTCAGCTGTTTAACCGTGACCAAAATCGAATTTAAGATTGGTCAGAGAGTTGTCCGTCTTTCTTCTCTCACACAGGGCTCATTTACCACCCTCCCTTTTCCAACCTTCTCAGGGAGACATAAAAAAAAAAAAATCTTGTTTAATTTCTCCCCCGAACTAGAATCTCAGAAGGAGTTCACGTTAAGAAGAAAACCTCTGTATTGAATAAATAAATATTGACTGACTGATATATATATATATATATATATATACATATACATATACATATATATATATATATATATATATATATATATATATATATTGCTGGGGTCTTTTCATAACAAATAAAAGCTGGGAAGATGGCTCACTTATCTGCCAGTGCACTGAGGAAATTCATCAAAACAAACAACCAGCAAGGACCTCCAACTAGCCTGCAGTCACTAGGGTGCTCAGCTAGTCTGGAGGCTTTCACCACCAAAACATTGATTCTGGGGGTGAGGGGAAGAGGCAGTAGCACAGTTGGTCGAGCACACATCAGCATGTGCAAAAATACATACCATCTATACAATTCCCTTGGTCACACAAAAAGAAAGGACAGTAACAACAAATGCTGGAGAGGCTATGGGGACAGAGGGACCCTCCTGCGCTCTTGGTGAGAATGTCAGTGGGTCCAGCCCCTGCAGAGAGCAGCAGTCTGGAGAACTCTCAGAAGGCTAGAAGGGGACCTGCCCTAGGACCCTGCAATTCCTCTCCTGGGGATAGGTCCTAAGGAACCCCACACACCCATCCAAAAGATCTGTGTGCACCTGTGTTCACAGCAGCACAATGTGTAATAGCCAAAACCTGGAACCAACCCAGGTGTCCAACAACAGATGAGTGGCTGAGCAAGTGGTGGTCTAGATACACAATGGAATACTACTCAGCTGTGAGGATTGATGAATTCACCTTCATCTCATCTTGGATGGAGCTTGAAGAGGTCATGTGCACTGAGATAAGTCAGAAACAGAAGGATGAAGATGGGACGATCTCACTCATGGACAGAAGTTGAAAAACAAGATCAGAAGGGAAATCACTAAGCAGAACCTGGACTGGAGCTGGTGTCCTGCACCAAAGTCAAAGACTCTGGGGTGGTGAGGAGGGTTCAGGTCCTGGATCATGATGGCAGAGGAGGACCTAGTGGGGGTTGAATTGTTATGTGGAAAACTGGGAGATGTTACACATGTACAAACTACTGTATTTTATTGTTGACTATAAACCATTAATCCCCCAATAAATAAATTAAAAAGAAGAAAAAGGACTCCAGGTTGACCTCCTGCTCCCCACCTGCAGGGGAGAAGCTTCATGGACGGTGAAGCAGGCTGCAGGTGTTGCTCCATTTCTCTCCCTCTCTCCCTCCCCCTCCGCTCTCAGTTTCTCTCTGTCCTGTCCATAATCAATGAATGAATAAGGTAACAAGACTGAAGGCAGGAATGCCCTGAGTGGCCTTGCACTTTGCTTGCTTCTCTGGCTCTTCAGTGAAGAAGCAAACCGGCTCTGGGGTTCAGACGGCCAGGCCCTGCGTGAGGAAGGGGGGCAAGACTGAGAGGACTTAAACCTGCTGTGACAACCCCCCCAGAGGACTGTCCCCACACTGTGCACCAGGGACCCCCCCACCAGGGGACTGTCCCCACACTGTGCACCAGGGACCCCCCCACCAGGGGACTGTCCCCACACTGTGCACCAGGGACCCCCCCACCAGGGGACTGTCCCACACTGTGCACCAGGGACCCCCCCAGGGGACTGTCCCCACACTGTGCACCAGGGACCCCCCCAGGGGACTGTCCCCACACTGTGCACCAGGGACCCCCCCAGGGGACTGTCCCCACACTGTGCACCAGGGACCCCACCTCCCTTTTTTTTTGTCTGTGGGAGGCATGGCCATCTCACCAGATGAGCTTCCCCACCAGCCCCCAAGCTGAAGACCTCTACCCACAAATCACTATAAGATGTCCTTAGGGATAACGAAGCCAATTGGAGGAAGAAGGAGAGAAGAGAGGGAGAGAGAGAGAGAGAGAGAGAGAGAGAGAGAGAGAGAGAGAGGAAGAAAGAAAGAAAGAAAGAAAGGAAGGAAGAAAGAAAGATAGAAAGAGGAAGGAAGGGAAGTGAGGGAGAAAAAGAAAGAAAGAAAGAAAGAAAAGAAAGGAAAGAAAGAAAGAAAGAAAGAAAGAAAGAAAGAAAGAGGGAGGAAGGGAAGGGAGGGAGAAAAGGAAAGGAAGGAAGGAAATAAGGAAGGAAGGAAGGAAGGAAGGAAAGAAGGAAGGAGGGAGGGAGGGAGGGAGGGAGGGAAGGAGGGAGGGAGGGAGGGAGGGAGGGAGGGAGGGAGGTAGCGAGCAAGCCTGGGAGATGTCAGCTGTCACACAGCCAGGATGGAAAGCTGGCTTTTAACAGCTCCCTTCTGGAATTTTCCATCCCGGTGGTGGTTTAATGAGTCTAAAAGCATCTAGCTTGCCTTTCCTTAGCAGATGACTCTCTCTCTCTCTCTCTCTCTCTCTCTCTCTCTCTTTCTCTCCCCCCCTCTGTCACTCTTCATTCAATTCCTAGTGAATGTGCAAAACAAGGTCCTTTGAGACAAGCCAGGCAGGCACAGCCTAGTGACAGGGCTCAGGCAGGCAAAGCACTCAGGAAAACCAGGGTTTCGGTCTTCCAGGGGGCTGGGGGGCAGTCTGCTCAAAGAGCTCTGTAAGCTCAGGGCCTGAGGGAGCTGAAGTGAGAAGGCACAAACCCAAAGGCTTCCTGGCTCAGCCTCAGCCTCCAGCCTGCCCTCCCGCCAGCCCCTAATGAGAGCACATTAAGCCTCTCAGTGCCCCGACAGAATCTTGGCATGGCCCTGTACAACGCAGTCCCTGGCTTTCCAACAGAGAGAGAGAGAGAGAGAGAGAGAGAGAGAGAGAGAGGGAGAGCAAATGCTTCCCAGACAGCTCTTCCCTGCCCTCCCCTGTGCCCGGCAAGAATTAAGTGTGTCTACTTCTGCTGAAAGGAAATACATGTTTTTACCCCCAATTCCAAGGAACTCCCCCGCCCAGCTTTCAGCTCTCCAAGGCATCTCCCTCTGGCGCTGTGGATATTGTGAGAGTGTGATGCCACAGAACACACACACACACACACACACACACACACACATACTCTATTTTTTTAAATTATTTTTTACGAGTGATTTAACACTGATTTATAAAATTGCAAGATAGCGGGGGTGGGCTGGGGGGAGAACTCTGCACCATTCCCACCACCAGAGCTCTGTGTCCCCAATCCCTCCACTGAAAGCTACAGCAGTTCTCATAAGATCACAGATATCGATTGACTATTATTTCTACAATCATCTGTCTATATTTTATAGATATTTGCCCCCCCTTTAAAGTTGCATCTTCTCTTCCTTTCCAAGTCACACCTACACATATTACTACAGCCAAATATCTCTCCCTTTTTCCTCATCTGTCTCTCCAGGTCCAGGTTCAGAGCCCTCTGGGCATCTTCCCCTGGCATTTCTCCCCCTCTGGGAGTCTGGACCCAAATTCTTTATGGGGAGCAGAAGGTGGGAGTTGTGGCTTCTGTCATTGCTTCTCTGCTGGACATGGGTGTTGGCAGGTGGATCCACACCCCCAGCCTGTGTCTGTCTGTCCCTAAACATACACAGTTTCTGCTGCCAGTTCATTCCTCACAGTCTGTCTCCCCACACACATCACCCATGAATTTTAAGCTCTATCTGGAGAAATCTCTGACCCAGTTCTCCAGGCTCAGAAGCCCAGTTTAGTTTGGGGGAATAATTCTGTCCCTTTCATTCCTGAATTTTAAAAAAATTTTTATTTATAAAAAGGAAACATTGACAAAACCATAGGATAAGAGGGGTACAACTCCACACAATTCCCACCACCAGAACTCCGTATCCCATCACCTCTACTCTAGCAGTGGCGACCTGGTTAAGTGCACACATCACAGTACACAAGGACCCAGGTTCAAAACCCAGGCCCCCACCTGCAGCGGGCAATATTCGTGAGCAGTGAAGCAGGGTTGCAGGTGTCTCTCTGTCTCTTACCCTCTTTCCCTCCCCCTGCCTCAATTTCTCTTTTTTTCTATACAATCATAAATAAATAAAAAGATTAAATAAAAGAGATAAAGAAAAAATCTAATAAAACACTTATTGTTTATTTATTTTGGGTAGAGACAGAGAGAAATTGAGAGGGGGAGATAGAGAGGGAGAGAGACAGAGAGGCACCTGCAGCCCTGCTTCACCACTCGGGAAGCTTTCCCCCTGCAGGTGGGGGCTGGGGGGCTTGAACCTGAGTCATTGCTCACTGTAATGTGTGCGCTTAGCCAGGAGTGCCACTGCCTGCCACCTAAAAAGATATTTTATCCCTTCCAATTTCTTTTGATTTGGACAGCGTTTTCATGTAAATCATGAAAGCCAGGGGCGGAGGAACTGGCACATCCAGGAGTGCTCACATGTCACAGTGCTCAAGGACCCGGGTTAGAGCCCCTGCTCCCCACCTGCAGAGGGAAAGCTTCACAAATAGTGAAGCAGGGCTGTGGTGTCTCTCTGTCTTTCTATCTCCCCCCTCCTCTCTCAGTCTCTCTCTGTCTCTTATCAAATAAAGACAGAACAAATAAAGAGGAAAAAACAGATGCTAGGAGCAGTGCAATTATTATTATTATATATATATATATTATTATATTACATTATTATTATTATTGCCAAGCCCCAGAGTTAACCCTAGTGGTGGTGGTGGTGGTGGTGGTAGTGGTGGTAGTGGTAGTAGTAGTAAGTCAGGCGGTAGCACAGCGGGTTAAGTGCACGTGGTGCAAAGTGCAAGGACCAGCGTAAGGATCCCGGTTCGAGCCCCCGGCTCCCCACCTGCAGGGGAGTCGCTTCACAGGTGGTGAAGCAGGTCTGCAGGTGTCTGTCTTTCTCTCTCCCTCTCTGTCTTCCCCTCCTCTCTCCATTTCTCTCTGTCCTATCCAACAACAACAACGTCAATAACAACAATAATAGTAACTACAACAACAATAAAAAACAAGGGCAACAAAAGGGAATAAATGAATTAATAAATAAATATGTAAAAAAAAATAATAATGGTTAAAATCTAAATGCCTGTACTTCCAAGATGATGTGGTTCAATAAGCAACAATTCGTTTCAAAATTTTTTATATTTATTTTCCCATTTGTTGCCCTTATTATTGTTGTAGTCATTATTGTCGTTGTTGTTGGATAGGACAGAGAGAAATGGAGAGAGGAGGGGAAGACAGAGAGGGGGAGAGAAAGACAGACACCTGCAGACCTGCTTCACCGCCTGTGAAGCGACTCCCCTGCAGGTGGGGAGCCAGGGGCTCGAACCGGGATCCTTACGCTGCAGGTCCTTGCGCTTTGCCCCACCTGCGCTTAACCAGCTTCGCTACTGCCAGGCTCCCATAGGGAACAATTCTGACTCTCCCCTGGGGGCAACTCACTGCCTTCCACACATGAACTTGCTGCTGGGGTGAAGCCATCAGCCACTGCAAATGACAAATGAAGGCCAGGAGGACAGAGCCCTGGTGTGAGCAGGGCTCAGAGGCCAGCAGGACATCAGTCTCTGCCCGCCAGAGACACGGCCCCTCCCCATGGCACTGCTAACAGAGAGGACAGCAGCACAAGAGAAGTTTGCAGCAGACACTCGGAGAAGCACAGGTGTGCAGGGAAGGGCCTGCCCTCACGGGTCCTGGCTGCGGACGAGCATGGGCTTGCCGGTGGAAAATGAAAACTTCACTTGTTAAGTGGCATCCTGGAGCTACCTGCTTCTCAGCCAGAAAGTGCCTCTCCCCTTGAAGTACAAACCAACGCCTCCCCTCCCCAGAGCCCTGCCCCACTAGGGACAGACAGAGACAGGCTGGGGGTGTAGATCCACCTGCCAACACCCATGTCCAGCGGAGAAGCAATGACAGAAGCCACAACTCCCACCTTCTGCTCCCCATAAAGAATTTGGGTCCAGACTCCCAGAGGAGGAGAAATGTCAGGGGAAGATGCCCAGAGGGCTCTGAACCCCAACTCCATCAGGACCCAGAGAGAGAAGAGGGAAAAAGAAAGGACATTTGGAAGTAGTCATAGGTGTAGGTGTGAACTGAAAGGAAATAGAAGATGGAACTTTAAAAAAATGGGCAAATATATACGAATCTAGACAGACAGTTGTAGAAATAATAGTTAACCCATATCGGCAACCTTGGGAAGACTGCTGTAGCTTCCAGTAGAGGGAATGGGGACACAGAAGTCTGGTGGTGAGAATGGTGTGGAGTTGTACCCCTGTTATCTTATAATTTTGTTACAACATTAAATCAATTAATAATAATAATAATAATAATAATAATAATAATAATAGGGAAGCTTCCAATAGAGGGGATGGGAGACAGAACTCTGGTGGTGGGAACTATATGGAATTGGACCCCTGTGATTTTACAATCTTGTTCATCATTATTAAACCACTAATAGAAAATAAAAGTAAAGATGAGCTTACTCCATGTAGGCGGTACCTGCTGACAGACAGACACACAGGCAGGGCCAGCTCAGAAAGACAGTCAGCCCAGCACATACACACACCAAGAAATGCAGAGCTGCTGAGAGGGCCGTTTGCTGGTGTTGGGTTTGAGTTTCTGCTGTTCTTACGGATGCTGTGTGGCCTGTCTTCAGGTACAGCTCCCATCTTGCTGGCTTTTTCTTCACAACAGTATTGACTGTGAGACGGGGAGGAAGCATATTGACAGTCAGGGGGACACCCACTGCCCTCCAGGGCTCCTGCCAATAGTGGCAGGGATGGCGCCCAGGGCCAGGAGCCAGTTTCTAGACAGATGTTCACTCGTTCTGAGTGTGACCTGACTCCAGGCTCCGAGGCTCAAGGCTTGTCCCATGGGGCCAGGTGGTGGAGTACTTGGTTAAGTGCACATATCATGTGCAAGGATCTGGATTCAAGCCCCCTTGCTCCCCACTTTCAGGAAGGACTCTTCATGAGTGGTGAATCAAGTCTTCTGTCTCTCTCCCTCTCTGTTTCCCACTCCTCTCTCAATTTCTCTCCGTCCTGTCAAATAAAAAATAAAGTGGAAAAAAAAAAAAAAGACTTGTTCCATCATGACGCGGGGCACAGGAGATGAGGAGAAACTTGCCCCCTACCCCCTGCCACCCCCTTTCCGGAGACTCTGGTTACTGACGTTGTTAGAACAGGACTCAGCTGCCTGGTGCAGGGTGGTCACTGCACCGGAGAGGAGGTGGAGGAAGGCTTGATCACAAAAGGTTTTCCTCTCTGGGAAAGTGCTGGGTTAGTGCCCTCACAGCTCATTCCCAGAGTCTGCAAAGGGGTTAACCTCACTGAACGGTCAGCTCCGTGAGGCCTGAACGAGAAGTTCATCTGGGCGGCTGAAACAGCTCTGGCGTGGACATGACCTAGGTTCAAGCCCAGCATCCACTGCACTGGCAGAATCTATTCTCCCCCCATCTCTATCTCTGTGTGTGTGTGTGTGTGTGTGTGTGTGTGTGTGTGTGTGTGTTTATCTTTCCCTTGATAACTCTCTCTCAAGAAAAGAAAGCAATTAGAATATCCCATGGGAGGCTTATAATTCCCTGTTTTGCATCTTTTTTTAAAAATTTTTTTTATATTTATTTATTTTCCCTTTTGTTGCCCTTGTTGTGGTTATTAATATCATTATTGTTGGATAGGACAGGGAGAAATGGAGAGAGGAGGGGAAGACAGAGAAGGGGAGAGAAAGACAGACACCTGCAGACCTGCTTCACCGCCTGGGAAGCGACTCCCCTGCAGGTGGGGAGCCGGGGGCTCGAACCGGGATCCCTTCGCAGGTCCTTGTGCTTTGCGCCACCTGCGCTTAACCCGCTGCGCCACCGCCCGACTCCCTTTGCATCTTTTTAAAAATATATATTATTTGTTTTATTTTAAAAAGAGAGAGAAGGCCCTGTTCAGCTCTGGCTTATGGTGGTGTGAGGGACTAAACCTGGGACTTTTGGAACCTCAGCCAGAAAAGACTTTTGCAGAATCATTATGCTATCTCCCATAACCCCTGCTTTACTCCTTATCTAATCTATCCTTAAGGCTCTTTTATCAGGGGCCAGATGGTGGGCCACCTAATTAGGCACTCACATTACAGCACACAAGGACCCAGGTTCAAGCCCCTGGCCCCCACCTGCAGGGGGAAATCTTCACGTGGTGAAGCAGGGCTGCGGGTCTCCCTTGCTGTCTCCCGCTTCCCTCTCAATGTCTCCCTTTCTCATAATAAATAAAAATGACCTTTTGTACTGGTTCATGCTCAGTTTGAACATTTGTATGTATCCAACATGCTTCACTGAAAATCTCATGCGAGCATGTGAAGCACTTCTGTTCCATGTTCTGACAGCCAAAATCCCAGGTCTTAATGGGACTCTTCCCTGAATCTTAATGGGGAAGTGAGCCTGCAAGCCTCCAAAGGCATCTCTCCTGTTCACAGCTTTGGGGGTGTTTTCAAAGTTAAGTTGTAAGGCTCCTCTCTGCACACTGTCCTTCCTTCCTTCCTCTCTCTCTTTCTTTCTTTCTTTCTTTCTTTCTTTCTTTCTTTCTTTCTTTCTTTCTTTCTTTCTTTCTTTCTCTTTCTCTTTCCCAGCCTTTCCTGCACCTCAAGGGTGGCAGAGAGAAATAAATGGCATTCAGCAAGCACTTCACAGATGGAGTTGTTGGGTTTTTTTTTCCCCCTGATTATTAGTAATCATGGGAACTTTTTTTAGAACACCTAAATTTTAAATGCAGCCTCTGGGGAGACAATAGGCCTTTGTGTCTGCAGAGGAGCCCTGCTTGGCTGCCTTTGTTGTGAGCTGGCTTCTCGGCCTCCCGTCAGAGGCTGACCAGGCTGCCCTTCCCGTCCTGAGCTGGCAGCCCTCCAGCTCCCAGGGTCTGTTTTCCTCTCTCCTCTGACACCTTCCTCTGATATAGTCACAACACTTCTTGGCAGAAGGAGCGGGCAGCCCCTACCCCTTTGGAAAGGCAATTAAAATAAGAAAAAAAAATGTTTGGATTTTTTGTTTTCGTCGACGGGATGGTATAAATGCAACTTCTGCTCAATTAAGCCCCTGGTGTCAGAGGCGGGAATGGGGAGGGCTGACTCTCTCAGCCAGAAGCAAGCTCAGAGCAGATCTTCCCCAGGGGATTGAAGGGGGGGGGCTTGTGACACCTCCTGCTACCACCGCCACCACCACCACCACCCCCCACCCCCGACCCCTACGGAAAGAAATCTTTAAATAAAGATGTCTTCATCTGAACTGACCACCCACCGTCTGTACAAGCAGGTCTGGCGGGGGCTCTGTGGTGTTCTGCTCCAGGAGCTAGGCCCCCACTACAATAGGCGTGGGGGGGGGCTGCAGCAGGACAGGAGGGAGGAAGAGGCGGGAGACAGAGGGAAGACTGGGGGAAGGAAGGAAGGAGCCTTCTCTCTGGCAGTCAGAGAAAAGAAGAACTAAAAGGATTATAAAAGTTCAGATTACAATGATATAAAATCTAGCATTTGGCTTTGACAGGGGTGCCGTGGTCCTGGAGAGCTCATCTGTATGCACCCAGTGCCTTGCTCTGGGCGAACCCTGCTAAATATATTATTCCCACGGGGGCTTTCACTGCTGCTTGGTGTCAGGAATCAATATGTATGAGACGAGTGGATGGGAATTTCTAATAGATCTGCCCGGCCCTGCACTGCTTCTCAGTATCTGCCTCGGACTATTAGTGCCGGCTCGGTGGCTGTAAAATAACCGAGATAATCTCTTAAGGTGTGCTGTTAAGGTGGAACCTCAATGTTGCTGTTTCAATTAAAACCGAAATGATATTCGTAAATCAGCCGGGTCTGCGTGACCTGGTGGAGCCCATCCAGAAGGCTGATTAGAAACGAGATGAGATTTAGAGCCGGCGGGAGGGGGTGAGGAGTTAGGAGGAAGGGGAGGAAGGGTCGGCTCAAGGCCCTGGGTGTGCTTTTCAGGTAGGGCATCAAGGAACTAAGCATTCCAGAACCCATTGATTGGGGCGCTTTGCATGCAGGAACTGGAGGGCAAAATGTCAGACACGTCTCCATTTCAGAAGAGGGTATATTTCTTTTCTTTTTTTAATTATTTTTTTAATTGTCTTTATTGGATAGAGACAGCCAGAAGTCTAGAAGGGAGGGCATGATAGAGAGGGAGAGAGACAGAGAGACACCTGCAGCCCTGCTTCACCACTCGCAAAGCTTTTCCCCTGCAGCTGGGGACCAGGGGGTTCGAACCAGGGTCCTTGCACATTGTAACATGTGCGCTCAGCCAGGTGCACCACCACCCAGCGCCCAGGGTGTGTATTTCTATAGAGCTCCCCCTACTTTTTTTTTCTCAACTAGTTCAGTCACCCTGGGACCACTACATGGAGGGCATTACATTGCCTGCACAGATGATTTTTTTTAAAAAATATATTTCATTTATTTTAATACAAGAGACAAACAGAGAAAGATTAAAGAGAGAGGGAAAGACCAGAGCCCTGCTCAGCTCTGGCTGATGGTGGTGCTGGGGATTGAACCTGGGGCCTCAGAGCCTCAGGCAGGAGAGTCTTTTTGTTGAACCACTATGCTGTCTCCCCAGCTCTCTTCTTATTATTCTTATTATTTATTAAAATTTTTGTTTGCTTTTTAATTTTTTAATCTTTATTTGATAGAGAAAGCCAGAAATTGAGAGGAAGGGGGAGACAGAGAGACACCTGCAGCCCTGATTCACCACTTGTGAAGCTTTCCCCCTGTAGGCGGGGACCGGGGGCTCAAACCCGGGTCCTTGTGCACCGTAACATGGGCTCTCAACCAGGTGTGCCACCACCTAACCATTATGATTATTATTATCATTATTATTAATTTTACCCAGAGCCCTGCTCAGCTCTGGCTAGCTGGGACTTCAGAGCTTCAGGCAGGAGAACATTTCTGTGAATCTTTTTAAAGATTTGTTCACTTATAGGCGCCAGTCAGTGGCGCACCTGGTTAAGCACACACATTACAGTGCGCAAGGACCCAGGATCAAGCCTCTGGTGCCCACCTGCAGGAGGAAAGCTTCACGAGCAGTGGAACAGAACTGTAGGTGTCTTTCTCTCTCCCTATCTTTCCTCCCTTCTCACTTTCTTTCTGTCTCTACCCAATAAATAAATCTGTTTTTTTTTTAAATATTTATTTACTTAGAGAGAGAGAGAGAAAAAGAACAGGATCTGGCTGTAGGCAGAAAACTGAGAACAGGGGAGTCAGGCAGTAGCACAGCGGGTTAATCACACATGGCGTGAAGCACAGGGACCAGCATAAGGATCCTGGGTTCGAGCCCCTGTCTCACACCTGCAGGGGAGTCACTTCCCAGGCGGTGAAGCAGGTCTGCAGGTGTCTGTCTTTCTCTCCCCCTCTCTCCATTTCTCTCTGTCCTATCCAACAACAACGACATCAATAACAACAACAATAATAACTACAACAATAAAAACAACAAGGGCAACAAAAGGGAAAATAAATATTAAAAAAAAACTTTAAAAAAAAAAAAGAAACCAGCCAGGAACTTTCATGGGGCGTCCGTCAGTCACAGCCACAGATCACATGTCACTTGAAAAACTCAGCCCCCTCAGAGAGCGGAGAGTCTGCCCGGGAGCCAGGTCCCCACAGACACTCCGTGGTGCCCCCAGGTGTCCGTCCAGCTCTGGCACAGGGCCCCCTCAGCCCAGGCAAGCAGGGAAGAAGTGTTGCTGGTTCGTTTGTGTTTTTAAATTGTGGGGATTAATGGCTTAGAGTCAGCAGTAGATACAGAAGTATAGTGGTTACTCCATGTGTAAAATCTCTCAACCTTCTGCAAAACACTCTCCCCGACACCTCTGCACCCCCCAGCCCAGGTCACCCCCCAGCAGCACCAGGACCTGCAAGCCCTCCCCACCCCCACCCCCACCCCCAGAGCCCTTTACTTCCGTGCAAGACACCAACCCCAGTCCAAGTTCTGCTTTGTGTTTTTCCTTCTGTTCTTATTTCTCCCTTTCTGTTTATGAACAAGAGTATCCCGTCTTCATCCTCCTTTCTGACTGATCTCACTTCATAGGATTCCTGTGAGCTTCATCCAAGCCCCGAGGCAGGGAGTTCTGTGGATGGTGATGCTGTGCTAAACTGATTCTCCTTGCTCTAGCTCTTGATGAAACAAAGAAAGAAAGAAAGAAAGAAAGAAAGAAAGAAAGAAAGAAAGAAAGAAAGAAAGAAAGAAAGAAAAGTAGATAGCATCATGGTTATGCAAAAGGACTTTCATGCCTGAGGCTCCAAAGTCCCAGGTTTAATCCCCTGCACCACCATAAACCAGAGCTGAGCAGTGCTCTGGTAAAAAATGAATAAAATAGGGAGTCGGGCGGTAGCACAGCGGGTTAAGCGCAGGTGGCGCAAAGCACAAGGACTGGCATAAGGATCCCGGTTCGAGCCTCCGGCTCCCCGCCTGCAGGGGAGTCGCTTCACAGGCGGTGAAGCAGGTCTGCAGGTGTCTGTCTTTCTCTCCCCCTCTCTGTCTTCCCCTCCTCTCTCCATTTCTCTCTGTCCTATCCAACAACGACAATCAATAACAACAACGATAATAACTACAGCAATAAAACAACAAGGGCAACAAAAGGGAACAAATAAATATTTTTTAAAAGTATTAAAAAATAAATAAAATAGTAAAAATAAAAATGGTATGAGGTGGGGGCAGGTGACGGTGCACCTGGCTAATCGAACACATCACAGGGCACAAGGATCCAGGTTCAAGCCTCTGGTCCCCACCTGCCGGGAGAAAGCTTCACAAGCAGTGAAGCAGAGCTGCAGGTGTCTCTGTTTCTTTCCCTCTCTATCTCCTCCTTCCCTGTCAATTTCTATCCCTATCTAAAAAAATAAATAAATGTAAAAAAGAGAAGGTTTTAAAAAATGGTAATGGGGTAAAGGGGAGTAAATCCTCCTGATTTTTGAAGACACGTTCTAGAAAGTGTGATACTAACTCGTCAAAAAGGCGTGAGGACAAGCATAAGGGTATTTTCTCTCTTCGGTGGACATCTGGTAGCCTCGTTTTAAGTACATATTTGAACAGTATCCTCTTGATTACCTGCTAAACAGAGAGAGTTGGTACCATGCATGTAAATGCATGGACATCTTACACTGAGAGTCTAATTGATTTCTACATGAAGAACTTATCACATGAAGTTGGAACCAAGGCTAAGTGATGATTTGAAATGTGCCCCCATAAAGGATACCAGCTAAGGAATCACTTCATGTGTATGAACCCAGGAAAGAAAAAGTTGAAAGAAAGAAAGAAAGAAGGAAGGAAGAAGGAAGGAAGGAAGGAAGGAAGGAAGGAAGGAAGGAAGGAAGGAAGGGAGAGGGAGGTGGGCGTTAGTGCAGAGGGTTAAGTGCACATGGTTCAGTCCCCCGCACCACCATAAGCCAGAGCTGTGCAGTTCTCTGGTGTTTCTCTGTGTCTTTCTTTCTCTGCATCTCTCTCAAAAATAAAAAAAATATATATATAAAGATTCAATTAAAACTTAATAGTATAGAAGTGTTCCATAAGTAAATTTTAAGATTAGTTTTTGAATTGACTGAGGATACAGCATAATGGTTCTATAAAAGACTCTCCTGCCTGAGGCTCTGAGGTCCCAGGTTCATTCCCCAGCACCACCATCAGCCAGAGCTCTCTCACTAAAATAAAATAAAGCAGAATATTTTTTTTTAAAAAAGGAAAAGTTTCTGAACATGCAAAGTAAGTTAGAAATATAAGGTTGCATTTCTCACCAAAAAAAAAAAAAAAAAAGTCTTTTCGGGAGTCGGGCTGTAGCACAGCAGGTTAAGCGCAGGTGGCGCAAAGCACAAGGACCGGTGTAAGGATCCCGGTTCGAGCCCCCGGGTCCCCGCCTGCAGGGGAGTCGCTTCACAGGCGGTGAAGCAGGTCTGCAGGTGTCTGTCTTTCTCTCCCCCTCTCTGTCTTCCCCTCCTCTCTCCATTTCTCTCTGTCCTATCCAACAACAATGACATCAATGGTGATTACAACAATAAAACAGCAAGGGCCACAAAAGGGAATAAATAAATAATAAAATTTTTTTTAAAGTTTTCTCATTATTGATTTCTTGACATATCCTTTTTGTATCAGCTAATTACAGTAAAGTATGTTGGACGGTGACCCACTAGGGTCCTGGCCTTCCCTCCCCCAGCAGTGCAGGAGGGTTTCTTTGGCCCCATGGCCTCTCCAGCATTTGCTGTTACTGTGCTCTCTGATGTGTGGCATTTTCACAGGAGTGAAGTGGGATCTCATTGTTGTCTTGATTTGCATTTTTTCTGACAGTTAATGACAAGGGACATTTTTTTTCCTATGTCTGTTGGCCTTTTAAGTTAGCCCTTGCTTCTTTTTTTTTTTTAAATATTTATTTTATTTATTTATTCCCTTTTTTGCCCTTGTTGTTTTTATTGTTGTAGTTATTATTGTTGTTGTTGTTGTTGGATAGGACAGAGAGAAATGGAGAGAGGAGGGGAAGACAGAGAGGGGGAGAGAAAGACAGACACCTGCAGACCTGCTTCACCGCCTGTGAAGCGACTCCCCTGCAGGTGGGGAGCCGGGGTTTGAACCGGGATCCTTATGCCGGTCCTTGTGCTTTGCGCCTCGTGCGCTTAACCCGCCCGACTCCCCTTGCTTCTCTTTTTTAAAATTTATTAGTGATTTAATATTGATTTACAAAATTACAAGGTAACAAGAGTACAACTCCATACCATTCCCACCACCAGAGTTCTGTGTCCCTAGTCCCTTCCATTGGAAGCTACAGCAGTTCTCCTAAGGTTGCAGATATGGGGTCCCTATGATTTCTACAACTATCTGTCTAGATTTGTATATATTTGGCCTTTTATTTTTTTTAAGTTCCCATCTTCTCTTCCTTTTCAAGTCGCACCTACACTTATTATTCCATCCAAATGTCCC
Organism: Erinaceus europaeus; assembly: GCF_950295315.1. Classification (NCBI taxonomy): domain Eukaryota; kingdom Metazoa; phylum Chordata; class Mammalia; order Eulipotyphla; family Erinaceidae; genus Erinaceus; species Erinaceus europaeus. The sequence continues at coordinate 203,339,265 of NC_080163.1, read as the reverse complement.
TCCTTTTTTCCTCTCCTCTCTCCAGGTCCTGATGGAGTTGGACTTCAGAGCCCTCTGATCATCTCCCCCTGACATTTCTCCTTTGCTTCTCTCTTGAGAAGTTAGCTCTGGCCTCAGTCCTAACCTGGCCCAGCCGGCCCTCCCTTCTGCTTCTCCGGGCAGCCTGACCCTCCCTCTGCTGATCGGTTTTTTTGGGGGACCCCTGGCTCTGGGGCAAGAGCTGGTGTGAGATGGAGCAAAAGGCAGCCAAATCAGCCAGGCTGGGAAGACGGTGGCCTCAGACAGGCCCTGGCTCCAGGCCCAAGTGCTGATGGAGGCTAGAGGAGGGAGCTGGCAGGTCCCAGCGTCCAGACACTCAGGGGCTCAGAGCGGTGGAGCCAGCTCAGAATTGCCAGCTGGCGTTACAACAACACTCTCCAGAAAGAGAGAACCTGGGGACCCTTCGCACGAGGCTGGGGAGGGAGGTCTCCTGAGGGACAGCCCAGGGACAGGAGGCCTGCCACTCTGCCCGGAGTATAGCGGGGAGGTGGCCACTGTGTTTCATGTTATCACCTGTCTCCCCATGCCAGTGTGTGTGTGTGTGGGGGGGACGGGACTTAAAGGTGGTCCTGGGAAGGAGGAGGACAGACTTTGGAAAGACTGTGAACACTGTGGGAAGAGTTTTAGTGAGGTCATCACACCTGGGGATCTCGGCGGACCAATGGGAAGCTAGTTCAGGTGTGACTTAGAGGACAGAAAAAAAAGGGGGAAGGGGCCAGGTGGTAGCAAGCCTGGTTGGGCACACCTGTTACCATACTCAAGGACCTGGGTTCAAGTCCCTGGTCCCCACCTGCAGGGGGAAAACTTCACGAGTGGTGAAGTAAGGCTGCAGGTGTGTCTCTCTCCCTATCTCCCCCTCCACTCTCAACTTCTGTCTCTATCAAAAATAAATAAATGAATAAATAAATAAATAAGATATTACAAAAAGAAAGAAAGAAACAAAGAGGGATGGGGTGGTGGCGCACCCGGCTGAGCACACATGTTACGGTGCGCAAGGACCCAGGTTCAAGTCCCCGGTTCCCACCCGCAGGGGGAAGCTTTGCGAGTGGTGAAGCAGGGCTGCAGGTGTCTCTCTGTCTCTCTCCCTCTCTGTAACCCAGTTCCCTCTTGACTTCTGGCTGTCTCTATCCAATACACAAAGATAACAGAAAGAAAGATAAGCTAAAAAGATAAAAGATAGAAGATAAAGCTAGAGGTGATAAAAGAGAAAAGATAAAAAAGATAAAAGATGAAAGGAAGAAGGAAGGAAGGAAGGAAGGAAGAAAGGAAGGGAGGAAGGAAGGAAGGGAGGGAGGAAGGAAGGAAGGAAGGGAGGGAGGAAGGGAGGGAGGAAGGAAGGGAGGGAGGAAGGAAGGGAGGAAGGAAGGGAGGGAGGAAGGAAGGGAGGGAGGAAGGAAGGGAGGGAGGAAGGAAGGAAGGAAGGGAGGAAGGAAGGAAGGGAGGGAGGAAGGAAGGGAGGGAGGAAGGAAGGGAGGGAGGAAGGAAGGGAGGGAGGAAGGAAGGGAGGGAGGAAGGAAGGGAGGGAGGAAGGAAGGAAGGGAGGGAGGAAGGAAGGGAGGGAGGAAGGAAGGGAGGGAGGAAGGAAGGAAGGAAGGAAGGGAGGAAGGAAGGGAGGGAGGAAGGAAGGGAGGGAGGAAGGAAGGAAGGAAGGAAGGGAGGGAGGAAGGGAGGGAGGAAGGAAGGGAGGGAGGAAGGAAGGGAGGGAGGAAGGAAGGAAGGAAGGAAGGGAGGGAGGAAGGAAGGAAGAAAGGAAGGGAGGGAGGAAGGGAGGGAGGAAGGAAGGGAGGGAGGAAGGAAGGAAGGAAGGAAGGGAGGGAGGAAGGGAGGGAGGAAGGAAGGGAGGGAGGAAGGAAGGGAGGAAGGAAGGGAGGGAGGAAGGAAGGGAGGGAGGAAGGAAGGAAGGAAGGAAGGGAGGGAGGAAGGAAGGAAGGAAGGAAGGGAGGGAGGAAGGAAGGAAGGAAGGAAGGGAGGGAGGAAGGAAGGAAGAAAGGAAGGGAGGGAGGAAGGGAGGGAGGAAGGAAGGGAGGGAGGAAGGAAGGAAGGAAGGGAGGGAGGAAGGAAGGGAGGGAGGAAGGAAGGAAGGAAGGAAGGGAGGGAGGAAGGGAGGGAGGAAGGAAGGGAGGGAGGAAGGAAGGAAGGAAGGAAGGGAGGGAGGAAGGAAGGGAGGGAGGAAGGAAGGAAGGAAGGAAGGGAGGGAGGAAGGAAGGAAGAAAGGAAGGGAGGGAGGAAGGGAGGGAGGAAGGAAGGGAGGGAGGAAGGAAGGAAGGAAGGAAGGAAGGGAGGGAGGAAGGGAGGGAGGAAGGAAGGGAGGGAGGAAGGAAGGGAGGAAGGAAGGGAGGGAGGAAGGAAGGAAGGAAGGAAGGGAGGGAGGAAGGAAGGGAGGGAGGAAGGAAGGGAGGGAGGAAGGGAGGGAGGGAGGAAGGAAGGGAGGAAGGAAGGAAGGGAGGGAGGAAGGAAGGAAGGAAGGGAGGGAGGGAGGAAGGGAGGGTGGGTTCAGATCCTGGAACATGACTGCAGAGAAGGACCTAGTGGGGATTGAACTGTTATGTGGAAAATTGGGAAATGTCACACATGGACAAACTACTGTATTTTACTGTCAACAGTAAACCATTAATCCCCCAATAAATAAAAAACAAAAAGAAAAGAAAAAGGAAGGAAGGAAGGAAGGTAAGATGCACATATCCCAGTCATTCATTCTCTTCCCCATCAAATGTCAATCCTGCTTGATCTCTAGCTCGCGTCTCCGCAGAAAGAATTTCGAACTGTGCACAGCTGGTGGGTGACGGAGCCACCTGTGCTTCCTCCAGGAGGCGCAGGTGAGGGATCCCCCCCCCCCTCCTCCGGAGAATGAACTGTGTCCTGAGGGTTCCCACAGACCTGACCAGCTCCCACCCCATGAACACCGTCCCCGAGAACGGAGCAGCAGCAGCACAGATGTGACTACACAGGGTGCTCAGAAACGGTGCCCTGTGTGCCAAGCCCCAGGCCCGGGACTGGGCGTCCTGGCATCTTGAGATGGGTGGGGACAGGCAGACGGGGCCTCCGCTGGACAGGCTGGGCGGCCCCGACGACAGTCCCCTGCCTCCTGGACTCCAGGCCCTCAGCTGTCACAGACAGCACATATCGCTGAGGGCTCGGCGGTGGTGCACTTGGGTTGAGTGCACATACTACCCTGCACAAGGACAAGGGTTTGATACCCTGCTCCCCACCTGCAGAGGGGAAGCTTCATGAGCAATTAAGCAGGCCAGCAGCTTTCTGTCTCTCTCTCTCTCCCTCTCTTTCCCTTCCCTATCAATTCTTCTCTGACCTGTCAAATAAAACAGAAAGAAGGAAAAAAAAAAAAAAGGGGAGCAGTGGATTTGTAGTGTCAGCACCAAGCCCCAGTGATAACCCTGGAGGCAATTAAAAAAAAAAAAAGGAGAAAAGAGAGAAAAGGAGGGAGGGAGGAAGGAAGGATAGGATGGAGAGAAGGGAGGAGGGAAGAAAGGAAGAAGGAAAAAGAGAGAGAGAGAAGAGAGGAAGCACTCCAACAGGCCTAGCCCAGCCTCAAGCTCTGGCCCCCCACGTCAGTGTCATGGGACAGAGACTCCGACGCTAGGCGTCTCTCTCTTTGTCTCTGAAAGAAAAAGGAATGAAGGAACAGGAGGATGGATGGCTGGTGCTGGGCTGGGGAATAGCCCTGGGTCAGCCTTTACAAAGAACTCATGGAGGGGCCGGGCGGTGAAGCACTCACTCAGTAAGGTGCACATGTCACTATGCGCAGGGTCCCAGGTTCAAGGCCCTGGTCCACACCTGCAGGGGGTATGGGGGGGGAGCTTCACAAGTGGCGAAGCCGGGCTGCAGGTCTCTCTTTCTCACTCTTTCTTCCCTCAATTTCTCTCTGTCAGGGGGCCGGGCGGTAGCGCAGCGGGTTAAGCACAGGTGGCACAAAGCGCAGGGACCGGCGTAAGGATCCCGGTTCGAGCCCCCGGCTCCCCACCCGCAGGGGAGTCGCTTCCTGGGCGGTGAAGCAGGTCTGCAGGTGTCTGTCTTTCTCTCCCCCTTCTCTGTCTTCCCCTCCTCTCTCCATGTCTCTCTGTCCTATCCAGCAACAACAGCAATGGCAACAATAATAATAGTGACAAGGGCAACAAAATGGGAAAAACGGCCTCCAGGAGCAGTGGATTTGTAGTGCAGGCACTGAGGCCCAGCGATAATCTTGGAGGCAAAAATAAATAATAAATAGATAAATAAATAAAAATGATCTCTGTCTCCATCCAAAATAAATACACATCTTAAGAAAAAGGGAAGAAGTGACTACCAGGAATGAATGTTGGATTTTCCACACAGGCACAAGACCCAGAGAGAAGCCCGCCCCCTCCCCTGCCCCTGGTGGCAGAAAACAAAACAAACAAATGAAAGCAAAAAAAAATAATAATAAATTTGTGTTTGGATGTACGGGTATGTTTTCTATTAATGACTTGCAAGTGATAAATAATTTGAAAATTCATAAATATGGATATAGCCTCCTGATTAAGCCTAACCACTTATTGAACATCAGATGTTGCAATTACACTGAAAAACACCCATCGCCGTAAATAAAGGGAAGTATAATTAAATCCCCGACGCACATATTTCAACGTCACACTCCTGCGATCTCACAGCAGTGTCCCTGGATGAGACTTTTCCTGCTCACATCTGCGATCCACGGCTGCCTCTCCCTCCTCACAGGGAAAGACAGGTCTACATCCCGGGTCCTGGAAATGATTCCTTCTTAGCCCTCCTGACTTGAAATGCCTGCTTTTCACACACACGTCTTTTAATACCTGAACTCTACAACTTTAAGTTATTTTAAATATATATATGGGAAAGCTTGATAGTTCTTGCCATCTATTCCAAACTGGGGAGCAAAGTAAAACAACTATGTATCTTTGATTTGATACATATCAAATATAATCTGTATCCTCATAGAGAAAACATACGGGGAGTGAGGGGACAGGTGGTGTCACTTCTGTTTCAGTGTATATGTTACTATGCACAAGGAACTGGGTTCGAGCTCCTGGTCCCCCCACATGGAGGGTGAAAGCTTCATGGTCAATGAAGCAGGGCCGCGGGTTTCTCTCTCTGTCTTCTCCCACACCCCTCTCAGTTTCTCTGGGTCAGAGATAAATTGAGAAGGGAGAGAAAGATAAACACACTCATTTGTGAACTAATTTGCTCTTTACTTGTGCTGTTTCAGTCTGAGGAGTTCCTTCTGCAGACCTGTCTTCACAGGCATTGCTTTTTTAAAAAATATGTATTTATGAACAGGATGGGGTGGGGGAGGGGAGAACATACCACCTGGCCCTTCTTTCTTTCCTTTCTTTCTTTCTTTCTTTCTTTCTTTCTTTCTCTCTCTCTCTCTCTCTCTCTCTCTCTCTCTTTCTTTCTTTCTTTCTTCATGAAGACCATAGGTAGAGAGAGAGAGAAAGAAATAAAGAAAGAGAGAAAGAACCAGATATCAGTCTGGTACGTGTGCTGCCGGGGATTGAACTCGGGGGACTTCTTGCTTGAGAATCTAATGCTTTATCCACTGCACCACCTCCCAGGCCACACTAGCAACCCTTTGGCCTCAGTTATGCTCAGCTGGTCCAAAGCCAGTGAAATACAGGTTTTACCAGACAGGAAATAGGACTAAGGGCTGAGCATGAGCTTTGTGAAGAGTTAGTGGCCAACAGAGAAGTATGAACACGGGATGATCTCACTCATGGACAGAAGTTGAAAAATAACAACAGAAGGGAAAACACTAAGCAGAACGTGGACTGGGTTTGGTGTCTTGCACCAAAGTAAAGGACTCTGGGATGGAGGGGAGGGTTCAGGTCCTGGAACAGGATGGCAGAGGAGGACCTAGTGGGGGTGGATTGTTATGTGGAAAACTGGGGAATGTTACACGTGTACAAACTATTGTATTTTACTGCCGACTATAAAACTTTAATGCCCTCTAATAAAGAGGGAGGTAAAAGTCATTGGCTACAGTCTGGTTTGTCTTTTGAGATTCTGAGGCTTTATCTCTGTTCTCCAAAACACATTCTCTTGGACGAGAAACAGAGGCTAGCCTACAGCCCACAGTCACACACCATCCTGTGCAGCAGATTTCCTGGGCAGGCCCATACCCCAGCTCTGTGCTCCTGGAGTCCTGACCGTGTGTGTGTGTGTGTGTGTGTGTGTGTGTGTGTGTGTGTGTGTGTGTGTGTGTGTGTGTGTGTGTGTTCACGCACATACACAGCTGATCAGCAAGAAGCTAACCAAGTAGTTAGCACACGTTACACAGAAAGGAATTATCCCATTAGAATGCCAGTGGAGATCCGCCCTCCCCTGCCCACTAGCCCTTCTCATCCCCCTTTCCTCTTTATTGAAAAAAAAAAACCGTTAACATCATTCTACACAATCTTTTCTCTCACTTTACATTTCTCTTTCCCTCTTTTAGTTCCTTGTTTCTTTTTCATTTATTTTTTTCTGCCAATATTGTTATTCCTTTGTTGTTGTTTTTGGTTTTGTTTGTTTCTTCCCCTGGAGAAAGGCATCTCCTCCACTCTCTGGGCATGTAGAGGCGAGAGTGCTTTCTCTAGTCAGAACTTAAGGGCAAGTGTGGGCAACCTAAGCTTGGCACGGAACACCTGTGCCAGGCTACCTAGTCCTCTTAACAGCTGTGCCCGTTGGGTAGGCACAGTCCAGTTGAGGACAGCTGGGTGCATCAAGCGTTCATTCTGCAATCTGGGCTGGACGAGGGTCAGCTAAGATAAGAACGTTCCCAGCTGAGGAAGCCCCAGCGGTGGAAAATAAACAGAGAGATGCTAGAGGTCCTGGGACAAATTGGCTGAGGCTGCTGTAGACAGAGGGGCAGGTATGATCACAGAGTCATCAAGCTACTCCTTCTCAGGACTCTCCAGTTGCCAGAGCTAATAAGTCCCCCTGTGAGCACACTGTGAGCAGGGTGGAATTTCCAGTTTCTCTGAGGAGTCTGTGATTGTGAAATGGAAGGTAATGAACAATCCTGTTCCCACTAAACTCCATCATACACCATCCTAGAAATGGTTCCAACTTAAAATGGGTTGAAACATGCAGAAGAATGAAACAGATCCACTGTATTTCACCAAATACAAAAGTAAATTCCAAGTGGATCAAGGACTTGGATGTTAGAGCGGAAACTATCAGATACTTACAGGAAAATATTGGCAGAACGCTTTTCCGCTTAATTTTAAAAGACATCTTCAATGAAACGAATCCAATTACAAAGAAGACTAAGGCAAGCATAAACCTATGGGACGACATCAAATTAAAAAGCTTCTGCACAGCAAAAGAAACCACTATCCAAGCCAAGAGACCCCTCACAGAATGGGAGAAGATCTTTACATGCCATACATCAGATAAGAGTTTAATAACCAATATATATAAAGAGCTTGCCAGACTCAACAACAAGACAACAAATAACCCCATCCAAAAATGGGGGGAGGAGTTGGACAGAATATTCACCACAGAAGAGATCCAAAAGGCCGAGAAACACATAAAAAAAAAAAATGCTCCAAGTCTCTGATTGTCAGAGAAATGCAAATCAAGACAACAATGAGATGCCACTTCACTCCTGTGAGAATGTCACACATCAGAAAAGGTAACAGCAGCAAATGCTGGAGAGGGTGTGGGGTCAAAGGAACCCTCCTGCACTGCTGGTGGGAATGGAAATTGGTCCAACCTCTGTGGGGAGCAGTCTGGAGAACTCTCCGAAGGCTAGAAACGGACCTACCCTATGACCCTGCAATTCCCCTCCTGGGGATAGATCCTAAGGAACCCAGCACACCCATCCAAAAAGAACTGTGTTTTGGGGTTTTATTTGGTAGGGGGACATAAGCACCCCTATGTTCATGGCTGTGTTCTTCTTCTTCTTTTCTTTATTGGGGGATTCATGGTTAACAGTGGACAGTAAAATACAGTAGTTTGTTCATGTGTAACATTCCCCAGTTTTCCACATAACAGTTGAACCCCCACCAGGTCCTCCTCTGCCAGCCTGTTCCAGGACCTGAATCCTCCCTCCACCCCCAGTGTCTTTTCCTTTGGTGCAATACACCAACTCCAGTTCAAGTTCTGCTTAGTGTTTTCTTATTTTTCAACTTATTATTAGTAGTGATTTAATAATGATTGACCATATTTTGGGATAACAGGGGTACAATTCCATACAGTTCGCACCACCAGAGTGCCATGCTCCATCACCTCCATTGGAAGCTTCCCTGTGCTTTATCCCTTTGGGAAATGAGAAATTGTACCCTATACAACCACTTCATAAGCTCTTAACACACCCTCCCGAAAGGAAGAAAGAAAGAAAGAAACTTAGGGTCACCCAATGGCCTGAACTGGCATGCTGGCTCAAAAATTGGAAAAATTAAGACATGCCAATTTCTTTTTTCCCCCACACTTTTAATATCTTTTATTATTGATTAACTAATGACTAACAAGATTTTAAGATAACAGGGGCATAATTCCCAACAGTTCCCACCACCAGAGTTCCCTGTCCCCTCCCCTCCATTGCCAATCCTGTGGCATGAGTCAAATGCAAGTTGGCCTTCGGGTTACAGTTGACATTTTAGAGCTTACCATGGGTGGCAGCTGCAGGAACGATCAAAGGCTTCTAATTAAAGATACCAGAAGCAGCTGAAGCTACCCAGGCTTCCCCATCAGCACGACGACTCCCTCTGTGAACGGGCAAAGAGGACCAGCGGAGGTCCTCTGATCAAGAACCAGAACAGGCTTATTCCCCCTAGTACTTGCTGCCTCCCACCTCCCCTCCCTCCCTCCACTAATAACAGAAGGATGTGACACGTGGCTTCCTGGAGGGGAAAAATGCACAGCCCTGGCATCTCCTGCAGTGCTCACCAACAAGCACTCATCAGCAAGGCTCCTGCCATCCACAATGCAGTTAGAACAGAAGCAGCAGATCTGCTCAAGTCACCCCAACAGGCTCGAGGGAAAAGGCTCCCATAGGCCATGACTGAAAAGGCAGCTTCAAGCTGCATGATGCCCATTCCCCCTAGATAATTTAGCCATTCAGGAACCTGGAGTTCCACCACGAGAGACATGTCATCTTCCCCGGTTCAAGGCTGTCCTGTGGGGAGGTACTGAAAGGTCCACTTTGTAATGGAGCCCTTCCCTGGTGTCGAGATATTGTGAGGATGTGGTTGAGCTGGGCAGGGCTTGACCTGAGGGGACATCCATCCTCTAGTCTTAGCAGACTTATTATCTACATAACCATTGTTTTGCCTGAAAGATCCCCACCCATTCCATTCCTTTGATCTATCTTTTTTCTACCCTCAAGACCCTCCCAGCCTGCAGGGTAATATTAATCCTACCAGTTAAAACCCTCGCAACAATTGCTAAGGAAGTTCCTACCTTTCCAGTCCCTTTTGCCTTTCTCCGCCCCTTTCCGAGCCATTTCCGTTTCTGACTTGCCACTTCCGGGTCTGCCCTTTAAAAGCCTTGGCTCTCTGATCAATAAAGACATTGCATTGCCTCACTGCCATGAGTCTGTTCCTGAGTCATCTCCTTCATGTCGCTGAGTGAGTAGCAGCCCAAGCTGGCTCCGAGCGAGTTCTCTCCAACCCAGAGAGTTCACGCCTGGGGAGAGGCACCCCCACGCTAGCCCAGCCCCTGGGAAGGACTGACCACCACAGAGCCTTCAGTGAGGGATCTGTCCAGCTTCCACTGATGGACCTGTTGAGTAGGGTGCCCCCATGTCTCCCACCCCCCCCCCCAAAGAAAATGTGGATTGTGTCTTTAATTCTGAAATCTCTTCAACTTGATTTTTGGAGGGGAAAAACAAAATCCCAATTTTTGTGCAGGGTGGTGGCACCCCCAGATGGAAGGAAGGTAGAAAGGTCTGGGGAGACAACATAATGGTTCTACAAAAGACTCTCCTATCTGAGGCTCTGAGGTCCCAGGTTCAATCCCCAACACCACCAGCCAGAGCTCAGCAGGGCTCTGGTCTTTCTCCCCCCCCCCCCCCCCGGTCAAATATAATATCATTAAAGAAAAAAACAAAGAAGGAAAGAAAAGAAAATAGTCACAGGAAGGGTGGCTTTGTCATGTGGTGACAACCCCAGAATTGTACTTTATTGATTTTTATCTTTCTGTTTTTTTTTTTTTGAAGAACTGTTCAGAGCTGGTTTATGGTGGTGCTGGGGTTTGAACCAGTGACGTTTGGTGCCTCAGGCATGAGAGTCTCTTTGCAGAGCCATTATAAATGTAAAATAAATTTAAGTGTGGCCTGTGGGTGGTGCACCTGGTTGAGTGAGTACACATGGTACAATATGCAAGGACCCTGGTTCAAGCCCCAGTCTCCATCAGTATGGGGGCTCTGTGAATAGTGAATCAGGACTGCAGATGTCTCTCTCCCTATCACACCCTTCCCTCTTGATTTCTGGCTATCTCTATCCTATAAATAACGATAATAAATCTTAGAAAATAAATTAATTTAAAAAAATCTTGATTCTTTTAATAAGGACCTTGACGCTGTATACAAGACCAAAACCAAGTGTTTGTTATTTTTTTTTTGCTTCAGGGTTATTGCTGGGGCTCAGTGCCTGCACTATGAATCCACTGCTCCTGGGGGCCATTTTTTCCCTTTTTGTTGTCCATTGGTGTTGTTACTATTATTGTTGTCATTGTTGTTGGACAGGACAGAGAGAAATGGAGAGAGGAGGGGAAGACAGAGGGGGAGAGAAAGACAGACACCTGCAGACCTGCTTCACCGCCTGTGAAGCGACTCCCCTGCAGGTGGGGAGCCGGGGACTCGAACCAGGACCCGCCGGGCCCCATATGTGGATTTCTCTTCCTTCCTTCCTTCTTTCCTTCCTTCCTTCCTTCCTTCCTTCCTTCCTTCCTTCCTTCCTTCCTTCCTTCCTTCCTGACTTTCTTTCTTTCTTTCTTTCTTTCTTTCTTTCTTTCTTTCTTTCTTTCTTTCTTTTCTTATATGCATTTTACTTTTCTGGCCTTGAGCTCTATGTATCTACTGCCTACCCAGGGAAGTTCCATCTGACCTTCTTCATCTCAATTCTTGGGTTTCACTCACTCCATCCATCCCTTTGCACGGATGTTGTTCTCAGCCCTTGTGTACATCTTCAGTTTTTTTTTCTTTTCTGAGTCACTGAGACTTAGTCATATTATAAGCACATACTCTCAGCATAATTCTCCAGGGGCTTAATGTTGGGGGATTCTCTCTCATGGCTTCTGACATCTTTCCAGGGTCTGCTCAAAATAAGCCGAGCCAGCATCTCATTTGTCCTCCCAGACATTTATATTTGCGTGACGAGGAAAGATGGGGATGTGTAGTCATTGCATTAGAATGTGTGTGAACACGCAGCACAGAAGAGAGGAGGAGGTGGAGCTCTGCTACGTGGTGGAGAAGGGAGAAGCCGGGAAGGGTGAAGGGGCTGGGGAGGTGAGGTCTCTGGGAAAAGCAGACAGGACACAGGCTGGAGGAGGACATAGAAGAAGTCACAGAACTGGTGGCTGGGTATCCACTTCTCCTCTCCCTGGGTCAGAGTGGGAGATGGGTCCCATCCCACCTTGATGAAAATCATGATGGCCAGTGGTTGAGTCCCAGGTCCTTGGTTCTCACCTCCTCTCCCCTGCTCTCCACACTCACTCCTGGAACCACCTCACCAGGCTTGTCATTGTCCTTGTTCTTTTGTGATGGAGAGAATCTTGCCTGTGCATCATTCCACTGGGACATCTTATGCCTTACTTGAGGACTGAGGGCCAGAATTTGTTTTCTCTTTCTTTTTAGGTTATAAGAGAGACGGAGAGACACCAGAGCTCCCGCTCTGCTTTCCACTGAGTCCCCTTACAGCCATCTGGGATTCCTGGGGGTTCAAACCCAGGGTCTCCTGCATGGGAAAGGGAACACTCTTACCAGTGAGTTATCTCTTGGGGCCCAAGCTCATAATTTTTATTTTTATTTATTTATTTTGCCTCTAGGGTTATTGCTGGGGCTCAGTGCCTGCACCATGAATACACTGCTCCTGGAGGCCATTCTTTCCCCCCTTTTGTTGCCCCTGTTGTAGCCTTGTTGTGGTTATTATTGTTATTGCTGATGTCGTTTGTTGTTGGATAGCACAGAAAGAAATGCAGAGAAAAGGGGAAGACAGAGAGGAGGAGAGAAAGACAGACACCTGCAGACCTGCTTCACCACCCGTGAAGCGACTCTCCTGCAGTTAGGGAGCTGGGGGCTTGAACTGGGATCCTTATGCCGATCCTTGCGCTTTGTGCCACATGCGCTTAACCCGCTGCGCTACCGCCCCCCCCCCCAGCTCATTATTTTAAATACCATCTCTATTCCTCCAATCTGTATATCTTGCTTGAACTTTAAGCCCACGGATGCAACTTCACGTGTGACATTTTAACGTGAATGTCTGAGAAGCAGCTTCAATTCTATAGGCCCCACACCAAATCTAAAGTCTTCTCTATTGTGACATTCCCATTTACTTACATGAAAAAGAAAGGAAGAAAGAAAGAAAAAAAAAAGAATGAAAAAGACATGACATGGAGTTATAAACTTTTTTTTTTGCTTCCAGGGTTATCACTGGGGCTCAGTGCTTGCACTACAAGCCTAGTTTTCCTGGAGGCTATGTTTCCCATTTGGTTCCTTTGATATTGGATAGGACAGAGAGAAATTGAGAGGGGGGAGGGGGAGGGAGAGAGACAGAGAGACCCCTGCAGCCCTGCCTCACAGCTCATGAAGTACGGGGGGTAGGGGGGGGAGCCAGGGGCTCAAGCCCAGGTCCTTGCACTTTGTACTATGTGCACTGAACTGGGTGTGCAACCATCCACCCCCTGAATTATAAACTCTTTTCTTACATACTGACAGTATTCTGTGTCTAAAAATCCTGTTATCTTTTATTTCAAAATATGTGTTCAATTAGTGGTCTGAGAGGTGGCGCAGTGGATAAAGCATTGGACTCTCAAGTGTGTGGTCCTGAGTTCAATCCCCGGCCGCACATGTACCAGAGAGATGTCTGGTGCTTTCTATCTCTCCTCCTATTTTTCTCATGAATAAATAAATGAAATATTAAATATATATATATATATACATATATATATATATATACATGTTGAATTCAACTTTTTTTTTAATCACCTTTACTGTGACCATGAGTCCCAAGCGTTCCTTCACTTGGTTTAAGTCAGTAACCTCTAGTGAGTCTGGCTTCCCTTCCCCTCTCTCCCTCTCTCTTTAATTATCTGTATTTATTTGTTGAATATAGACATTTGGAAATTGAGAAGGAAGAGGGAGATAGAAAGAGACAGAGACAGAGAGACACCTGCCGCCCTGCTCCACCACTCACAAAGCTTTCCCCTGCAGGTGGGGACTGGGGGTTCGAACTCAGGTCCTTGTGCACTGTAACGTGTGTACTCAACCAGGTACACAGCTACCACCTGGCCCCCAAGCTTCTCTTCCTCTATCCCTGACTCCTTCATTTTCATTAATTAATTAATTAATTGGAGAGAGGCAAAGATAGTGGGGAGAGAAGGGGAAGAGAGACAGAGAGAGAGACTGACCTGCAACACTGTTTCACCACTTGTGAAGCATTCCTGTGCAGGTGGGGATTGGGGCTTGAACCCTGGGCCTAGCACATTATAACATGTGTGTGTTCAACCAGGTGTGCCACCTCCTGGTCCCTATCCCTAACTTTTTCTTTTAAAAATATTCTTATTACGAATTGTGCTGCTATAAGGGAGGCTGGACAACACACTCTATGCTGCACCTGAGGAAGATGGGTCCTGATATTGGGGCAGCTTGGAATGTTCCTACTCATGACCACAGAGTGTGAGCTCAGACCTACAGGGATGCAGAGGTCACACAGGCTCCTAAGCTTAACATAGGCCCCAGATCACATCAAATCGATGGGGTTTATAGTCAACAATATTTATACCCCTTTCCCATATTATGGAGCTACTTTCTTCCCTGATCCAGCTTTCTGGTCCTTTATGCAGCCATGACACCATCTCCCCAGTAAATAACTTGGATTCATCTGCATATCAGATTTCAGGATCAGAAAAAAAGCACAAAAAACTAGTACAGCCACAGGCCCTTTGGAATATAGCTAAAATATGCCTACTAGCTATCTACAAAATGAAGGACCCCCCCCCAACTTTTCATCTGCACTATTCTAGCCCTTAGGTTCAAGATTAGTCAACAATTTGGCTTTGTATCTTAACTCTCTTTTCAGCCACCAGGTTCCAGATGCCAGCAAGATGCCAACCAGACTTCCCTGGACAGACGACCCCACCAATGTGTCCTGGAGCTCTGCTTCCCCAGAGTCCTGCCCCACTAGGGAAAGAGAGAGACAGACTGGGAGTATGGATCCACCTGTCAGCACCCATGTTCAGCAGGGAAGCAATTACAGAAGCCAGACCTTCCACCTTCTGCATCCCACAGTGACCCTGGGTCCATGCTCCCAGAGGGATAAAGAATAGGAAAGCTGTCAGGGGAGGGGATGGGATATGGAGTTTGGTGGTGGGAACTGTGTGGAGTTGTACCCCTCTTATCCCATGGTTTAGTCAGTGTTTCCTTTTTATAAATAAAAATTTAAAAATATTCTTATTTATTTATTATTGGATAGAGACAGAGCAATCGAGGGGGAGGGAGAGAAAGAGAGAGAGAGAGACCAAAAAAGCAAAGAACAAAGACTGGATGCTCTTATTTGTAGGTGCAACTTAAGAAAAAACATAGAGGGGGGGGGAACAGAGAGAGAAAACACAAAAGTTGGACTGGATGGGGTCTATACAGCACCAAAGCAAATGACGCTGGGGAAGGAGAGGAAGGGAGAAGTTAAAGACAGCCTGGGGTTCCTGGTTCATGATGGTAGACAAGGACCAGTTTTGTAGACAGAGAGATGGGAAATCCATCCATGTTTCAACAACTGTACTGAAAACCATTAATCCCCCAATAAAAATGATTTAGAAATTTTAAAAAAAAGAGGGAGAGAGACCCCTGCAGCCCAGCTTCACCACTTGTGAAGCTTTCCCCCTGCAGGTGGGGACCAGGGGCCTGAATCTGGGTCCTTGTGCGCTGTGATGGGTGCACTTAACCAGGTGCGCCACCTCCTAGCCCCCTAGCTTTCCTTTTTCTTTCTTTTCCTCCCTTCCCTTCCTCTCTCTCTCTCTCTCTCTCTCTCTCTCTCTCTCTCTCTCTCCTCCTTTAATTCTTTCTATTCTGTTTCCCTTTCTCTTTTTTCCTCTCTCTCTTTCTGCTATCACCAAGACTTCACTCCCTATGGCCTGACTTTTTCAGACACAAAGAGACACAGACAAACAGAGGAAAGACTCCATGTTCCAAAGCTTCCTGCAATGCAGGAGGAGCTGGACTTGAACCTGGATGGCACACACGGCAAAGCAGAGCACAGACCAGGGCAGCATGTGATGATAACATTAACTATCCATTGTTTTTTGGAACCCTAAGACAGCAGGAACCTCACATCTCCACTATAGAGCCTCTACTTTCCCCAGTCCTGGAACCCTTGGATAGGGCCCACTTTCCCGTATGCATCTCCCAGTCCATATCAAATAATATTGCTTCTGCCGATCGCAACCTAATCAACGCAACGATTGCCACCTCAACATGCTTCAGCTCAGACTGTATCCAGAGACTTCACGTGTGGAATGACAACCCTTCAGCTTCATTACTCGGGTGAGACCTTTCCTTTTATAGTACACTCTAATTTCATCTCAGGTGGTTCACTTTCTAACAAAGTCCCAAAACCTAGATATACACCAGTTTCTGTGAGAGAGAGCTTATGTTCACACGTATCCATAAACTACTGTAAAATATATACCTGAAAGCAGAAGTATACTACAGTTTGCAGTGAGTATCCCCCAACACTTCCTCTCCACTATTCCAAGCTTTGGGTCCATGATTGCTCAACAATTTGTTTGGCTTCGTATGTTAACTCTCTTTTCAGTCACCAGGTTCCAGATGCCATCAGGATGCTGGCCAGGCTTCCCTGGATTGAAGACCCCACCAATGTGTCCTGGAGCTCCGCTTCCCCAGAGACCCACCCTACTAGGGAAAGAGAGAGGCAGACTGGGAGTATGGACCGACCAGTCAACACCCATGTTCAGCGGGGAAGCAATTACAGAAGCCAGACCTTCTACCTTCTGCAACCCACAATGACCCTGGGTCCATGCTCCCAGAGGGATAGAGAGTGGGAAAGCTATCAGGGGAGGGGGTGGGAAATGGAGATTGGGTGGTGGGAATTGTACCCCTACTACGCTATGGTTTTGTTAATTAATACTTTCTTAAATAAAAAAAAAAGAAAATTATCTTAAAAAAAGAAGTGAAAGAAAGAGGGGGTGGGTGTTAACTGGGAGTAGTGGATTCCTAGTGATAACACTGAGCTCTAGAGGTAACCTTGGTGGGAATTAAAAAAAAAAAAAAGGAGAGTGGCAGGAAGCCAGGACAGGAGAGCAGAGGCCTGAGGAACAGCCCTGCAAAGTGGCCGCAGGAGAGAGCCTAGCTTTGTCTGGGAGGATGCAGAAGCCATGGAGGAGGATAGAGCAGAAAGGGGCAGGCAGGGGGCTCAGAGTCCGACCAGCGGGGCCAGGGGCCGGGGGGGGCTGGAGCTGGGGGTGGAGGCCGGGTACAGGCTGGGCATCAAAGGGCTCCGTGTTGAGTGCGATCTCAAAGGGCCAAGAGGCTGCAGCACAGACACTGTACTGGGGGAACATGCCTGCATGAGCTGGGTGGGGGTAGAGGGCCTGGCACCATGGGGGAGGCCTCCAGGGAGTGGCATCCTGGAGCGGGTGTCTCTGCTACCCTTTCAGTCCCCGTGTCTGCCCCTCTGTGCTCCAGGTAGTCTGAAGCCCGGCCAGATCTCGGGTGGGCAGCAATGCCCGGAAGGTGGCCCTCCTCTCAGCCTGGACACTCCTCCCCTGGTGCAGCTCCAACCAGGGTTGGCGTTCACTCCCCAGGCTGGGCTGTAGCCCTGGGATGGTGCTCGGTGGCAGGGATCCAGAGATGTGTCAGGAGCTATGTTCTATTCATCCTGACAGCCCCGGAGCTGGCACGGGGGGGCGGTGGGGGCGGTGGGACAGACACAAGGGCACTTGTTGAATAAACGCGGGATTCAATCAATTCCTGGCCTGCCGACACAACGTCATATTCACTACCACGCTCTTCTTGGAGGTGGCTCTGCGGACGCCACACATTGGCGTGCCGTCTGGGGAGAGGCCCTGCAGGTTTACAGACAGACAGACACCCCTAACGTAGACACCGCTACCTAAAACACTTCAGATGGCGACGACAAAGGGAGAGAATGCATTTGTCCACAGCCCTTTGAACCAAGTCCCTTCAATGAGTGGCAGGAGGGCACAGGGATCTGAAATGTCAGCTCATTAATGAAAATCTAGGGGAGCCGGGTGGTAGTGCAGCGAGTTAAGCACACGTGGCGCAAAGCGCAAAGACCGGCAGAAGGATCCCACTTCGAGGCTCCGGCTCCCCTCCTGCAGGGGAGTCGCTTCACAGGCGGTGAAGCAGGTCTGCAGGTGTCTGTCTTTCTCTCCCCCTCTCTGTCTTCCCCTCCTCTCTCCATTTCTCTCTGTCCTATCCAACAGCGACCACATCATCCACAACAATATATAACTACAATACAGCAACAATAATAACTACAACAATGAAAAACAACAAGGGCAACAAAAAGGGAAAATAAATATAAAAAATAAATCATCATAATAATAATGTCTAAAAAAAAATAATAAAGAAGATCTAGGAAGCCAGAAAGATTTCATGTCACCACCACCCCCCAAATTACCAATTCCCAGAGAGCGGCTCAGCACCAGAAGCTGCTAAGGTCATCCCCACCCAACCGCAACCACACTGCACCATCCTTTTCCTGGGGCTGATGCTTAATGGCCTACAGAGAGGTTCCTCACTGTCAGAAGGTAGAGCCTAAAAGCAAACCCATGATGATGCACAGACAGACGGAGACGTGTGTACAGACACACACACATCGACTGAACCATGCCGCCGCCATGTGTGAATACACACACTCACAGAGCGCGAGAACTATGGAGCCAAAGTTCCCAGCGCACACAGTCAAGACAGCGTTTCAGCCAGGGGGGATCTGGACGGTGAAACAGCCCGGTGGACAAGTTCTGTGTTTTCCGTCCTCCCTCCCAGTGGTGTGGTTTTTCACGACGGCGTGTGATTTTTAAAAGCATGTTTTACTTCAGGATAGAGACAGAAATCGAGAGGGGAGGGGAGACAGAGGAAGAGAGACACCTGCAGCCTGGGCTTCGAGTCCTGTCTCCTCTACCACCCCCACCTCACCCCCAGCCCTGCTGCCGGAGGAGGAAGCTTCATGAGCAGTGAAGCAGGGCTGCAGGTGTCTGTCTTTCCCCTTTGTGATCTCCCCCTTCCCCTCTCAACTTCTGGCTGCCTCTACCCAGTAAAGAAAGAAAGGAAGGAAGAAAGAAAGAAAGAAAGAAAGGAAGGAAGGAAGGAAGACAGAAAGAAAAAAAGAAAAAGAAAGAAGAAAGAAAGAAAGAAAGAAAGAAAGAGAGAGAGAGAGACAGGGAGGGAGGGGAGGGAGGGAAGGAAGGAAGGAAGGAAGGAAGAAAGGAAGGAAGGAAGGAAGGGAGGAAGAGAGGAAGAAAAGACAAACCAAACCAAACTTACGAACATCTCCTAAGCTGCCGTGAGTTTTCTGTTGCGGGAAATGCTTCCAGCCGTCCTGAAGACCTCGGCGTGTGTGTGCTGACTGCTACGTCTACGGACCCGGGGTGGCCGGGGGTGACTCTGAGCAGCAGTGCAGTGAGAGGCGGGCACGTCTCACTGCCACGTGGGCGGCCGCATGGCAGGATGCAGTGTCACCAGCCAGCCACAGGACTGTGCGACACAGCCGCTCGGCTGGCATCTGAGAGCCACCAGGGGAACTGCCCACACAGCACAGTGGACTGTGGGTGGCTCGGGTCTATGCAAAGCATTGTCAGTGGACAGAACACACCACAACGCACAGCCGGCCGGGAGTCCCGTGTCTCTCTGGCTGCTGCTGCTCCTGGTCACACCTGGCGTCTCATGGTGGGGGGCGTTGGAGGTGCCCGCCATGGTTGCCACTCCTGGCACTGAACACGTGTGACTCAGCTAGCCGGTCAATTACTCCATAGCCACGAGTAACCTACACCTCTGCTGATAATTGTTTATCTCCTGGGACTGAAC
>NC_080163.1:203282507-203317507 GCF_950295315.1 Erinaceus europaeus | reverse complement strand
GCACAATACAGGAGAACACCAGAGACCGGGATCGCTTTTGGCGGCCTGAGAGAGTCTCTGACTTCCTGGTGATCACGAAAACGGAAATCCTCCTCACAGCGTAGCTATCTTTAGTTGTTGGTTTTTTTTTTTTTTTAATCCACCAGGAATACAGACGTCAGTGTGAAAGTGCCACATTTAATAGAAACAAAACAACAACAACAAAAACCCAAAATCCGAAACACGAGGCAGCTACATTGAGAGCCGACTGTTTGATATATCTGTGAATCCAGCCATGATCAAAGAAAGACCCGCAGGGTTCCCGCTGAACAGAGCTGACCTTGAACCGTGTGTGCATCTGAATGCTTGGCCTCTTCTGATTACAGATCCTATCAACGTGCAGAGTGTGCGTGTGTGTGTGTGCGTGTGCGTGTGCGTGTGTGTGTGTGTGTGTGTGTGTGTGTGTGCATGCTTCCCTATGAATCATAGAACATACCGGCCAGGGGGCTTCTGGAGAAAAGAAAGGCACATATATATGACATTTAACTGGTATTTTTGAATCAAGAATAGTGTAAATCTAAACAAACAAACAAACAAAATGCTTCCTCAAGGTTAAGCAATTTGCTTTAAAGGCTCTTGGTACCTGAACTTCTGGGGGAAGAGAAGCAGAGGGGAGACCAGGAAAGAAAATATCTTTCCTCAACATCCCCAGCAAGATTTCCATGTGCCTCCTCCATGCCACAGAGTGGTAGCAAAGACATACAAAGAAGGGTGGTGTGAACGAACAATCCCAAGGAAGAAAAAAAAAAAAAAAAGACATCCATGAGAACTGAAAATAAATAAATAAAAAGTAAAAAGTAAGAAGCTATGCATTCCGTCTCAGTGCTCCACAGATTTCTCTCAGTAAGAAATGGACTTGGCAGGTAAAACAGCACATTTGACACTATACAGATGCACCAGTTCTTTAAGAAAACAAACATCTAGACCTGCAAGATGAGTGGGGGAACTGGAGCCTCTCAGTCCCCTGCTATTCCATCCACCTGATTTGAAGTTTGCTCTACTTCTTCATTTTCCAAATAAATAAATAATTAAAAAAAAAAAAAAAAAGCAAGGCAAGCTTACCACGCTGGTGTGAAAATAAGGCTTTACTTGCTTGTAGTGAAACTAGCAAACTGGTTTCTGAAAATAAGCAATGGAAGGAGAAAGAAGTTGAATTTGGGTTCTACCGCAGACAGAGAAATTCTCACTAGAAAGCCTTATGGATATATTCTTTAGCAGAATACTATATAGAATAGAATACTATATATATATGGAGTCAGGCGGTAGTGCAGTGGGTTAAGCGCACGTGGCTCAAAGCTCAAGGACCGGCGTAAGGATCCTGGTTCGAGCCCCCGGTTCCCCAACTGCAGGGGAGTCGCTTCCCAGGCGGTTGAAGCAGGTCTGCAGGTGTCTGTCTTTCTCTCCCCCTCTCTGTCTTCCCCTCCTCTCTCCATTTCTCTCTGTCCTATCCAATGACAGCAACAACAACAACAACAATAATGACAACAACAATGATGGAACAACAGGGCAACAAAAGGGGAAAAAATGATCTCCAGGAGCAGTGGATTCATGGTGCAGGCACCGAGCCCTGGCAATAACCCTGGAGGCATATAATAATTATATATATATATATATTCCTACACAGAGGGTTGGACTTTGCAGTGATTGAATTCTCTGCACACAGACAGACGTACTCCATAAGGAATGTTTCCCAGGAAGTCTACCGGATGGTCCCTGGAGGTCTTGCACGCAGGTTCCAAGCTGGTGAGTTGAGCTCCCAAGTGTTTCTCCAGGTGGTATCTGTGGAGTGCTCCTGCCACAGTGTTCTGCAGTGTTCTTTCCCGTCAGGCTGCTCCTCATTCAGCGGGAAGATCGTTACTCATCTGCTGGCAATCCTTTCATCACTCCCCTTTCTTTTCTCAAGTTCCTTTTTCTCCATGTGACCCACTTTGCTAATGTCTCTGTCCCTGTCTCTGTCTCTCTCTCTCACTCACTCTCTTTCTCTTTCCCTGTGGCAGGCTAATGGGTAGCATGGGATAAGGTGACTGGCTAAGCACTCTGGGTATCAAAGTCTGTTTGCATTCCCGAAGCAGAAACATAGTATTTGCCGTGTGGAGAACAAAGAGATCATAAATGTTTTAGTTATTATGTCCTCAGCACAGATCCGATCTGTCCCAGCTTCAGGGATCTGGCCCGGCCTAGGAGACCAGACCCCTGACGAAAGAGCCACCCCAGCCCCAGTTGGTCTCCTCTGTTCCAGAGCTGTGGGGCCATCCGTGGAGTGGGTGGTGGAAGCACTGGAGATGGGGAATGGGAGCTAAGGGAACACCCTGCCTGGGAGGCTAGGAGAAAGAGATGAGAAAAGAGAAGACTCACTTTTATGAATGCATTCATCCAATCCCTCCATCCCCACCTCCCTCCCCCCCCTTTGTCGTTTTCTTACTTGAAAAGCTGTCCCCCCCCAGAGGCCTGAGTGTCTTCCAGTGTCTAAACAAGCAACTCACTTCACATCATACACGGAACAAAAGTAGTTGGACCCCATTTTGATTCAGTTTTATTTCTTCTCCCATAAAAAGAAGCAAAACATAGATAAGCAATGACAGGAAGGGGAAAATAAATAAATAAGTAAATAAATACAGGTAAGACCGGGGCGGGGGGTGGGGGGGGCATAAGCCATGAATTTCTCCACCAAAAGTACGATCCTTTATTCTGCATCTTTTACACGACAGATTCTGCATATCCCAGCTACTCTGCGTACTGTCTGCTGGTGCAAGACAAGTCATCTACACTAAGTATTGGGGTGGGGATACACCCTTCTGTACAGCTCAGTTGTGAGCAATGCAAGCGTATACCACTACTCTAACATAGTGCTCAAAGGCTAACCGAAAGCCTCCTGCCGCCTTCCCCTCTCAGAACGACACCTCGGAAGGTCCCTGCCAGAGGCCTGGATGCTGGATCCTCACTTGGTCTTGTAACGCTGGGTCCGAGTCTCTGGGGAAAGATGCCTGGCATAGTGCACGTCATTTCTGTGGATTGCTTCTATAAACAATCGCAAGCCGGGCGGGGGGTGGGGGGAGACGATATTTAAAGCTAAACTTGATTGCTCCAGAGTTAACTGGCAGAACCACACTGTTGTGTAGGAACTGTTAATCTCCATAGATGCTCAGACATGATTGTCTCCTCGTGTCTCAACACACTAAATAACAGGCTGCTATCTGTACAGTTCACAGTACCGACACACATCGATTCGGAAAACGAAGTATAGATCTGTACTTTGCAAAGACACATGATTTTACAGGAGAGGTTTACCCAAACTTTTTCTTTCTTTCTTTCTCTCTTTCTTTCTTTCTTTCTTTCTTTCTTTCTTTCTTTCTTTCTTTCTTTCTTTCTTTCTTTCCAGTCACTTTCAAAATAGACAAGTTCACTAGCACTGCTGAATTACATCAAATGAAAGAATCAGTGAACAGAAACAGACCAGCCACTTCCCCAAGCTCCCAGATTAGTTTGATAGGTCTTTTCTTTTTCTCTCTCTCTTTCTTTCTTTCTTTCTTTTCTTTTCTTTTCTTTTCTTTTCTTTTCTTTTCTTTTCTTTCTTTCTAAATCTGAAGAAACCCCTATACATAAAAGGAAATTAATATCTGGATATTTTCTTCAGTGGTGGATTAAGCAGTTTCTTAAAACAAGATATTAGTTTGCTCTTAACTTCCAAATGCCTTGAAAGTAAAATCTACTGCTGCTTTAAAAGAACCATCAGAATGCTCCAGTGCTGGGAACAGGTATTCTCTCTAAAAAATAAAATTAAAAAAAAAAGTGTGGCCCGGGAGGTGGCGCAGTGGATAAAGCAGCAGACTCTCAAGCATGAGGTCCTGAGTTCGATCCCAGGCAGCACATGTACCAGAGTGATGTCCGGTTCTTTCTCTCTCCTCCTATGTTTCACATGAATAAATAAATAAAACTTAAAAAAAAAAAAAAGCAAGAAAACAAGGGAACCTTTCCTTCCAGGTCAACATCAGATGAGATCATTCTCCTTCACACGTCAACAAGACTTTTTGTCAGCAGGACAGAACTTGTATGTTTTGACATTTAATCAAAAAAGAGAGACTGAGAGAGAGAGAGAAAGAAAGGCAAGTTTAATCTTGGAACATTACAGAAATTAGATGATCGAACAGAATACCAATTTACTAGATATATGATTAAAAGCACATTGGTCTAAAAAATAAATAAATAAAAAACCAATAGGAACTACAAACAATATTCAGGGACAGGGGTAGGCTACAAGCCACAGTAGGAAGAATAGCCCAGAGCCCCTGCTGGACCTGGCTCCGCTCCATACATGTTCCTTTCGAGCAGGACAGCAGAAACTAGCATATCCGTGGCTCCTCTCTCGCTTATCCACTGCTGAAGCTACACACAACGTGGCATTGAATCTCACCAGAACCCTCCAGACAAGATGACACCTCGGCATTTTAGAGTTCAGCCTGCATTTTTCAATAAATTCACGTCCTGGACACAGGAAACAAAGACAGAGAAGACAAGTACAGCCAAAGAGGAAGAAAGAGCCTGTTAATAAAACAATCGTCGCCGGAGTCGGGCGGTAACGCAGCGGGTTAAGCGCACGTGGTACAAAGCAGAAGGACCGGCACAAGGATCCCGGTTTGAGCCCCCGGCTCCCCACCTGCAGGGGAGTCGCTTCCCAGGCGGTGAAGCAGGTCTGCAGGTGTCTGTCTTTCTCTCCCTCTCTCTGTCTTCCCCTCCTCTCTCCATTTCTCTCTGTCCTATCCAACAACAACGACATCAATAACAATAAAAATAACAAGGGCAACAAAAAGGGAAAATAAATAAATAAATATGAAAAACAATCGTCGCTACTTCCAGGAGGGGTTTGGTGATCAGCTGTTGAGCTTTCCTCTGGGTCTGCGTATTTCTGGAATCAATCATGCAGCCTCCCGTTTATAAAGCAGAATCCCATGAGAACATGAGAACACAAGGAAAGTATCTGAAGGGCTAGCCAGCAGTGCACCACCATGCGTGAAGAACTGGGTTCGAGACCAGGCTCTTTACCCGTAGCCAGATGAGGGGGTGGGAGTGTGGGATTCATGAATAGTGAAGCAGATCTGCAGATATCTCTCTTCCTCTCCCTCTCCCTTTTTAAGGAATGATTATTAGTATTAATTATTTATTTATGCAAAAGATAAAAGATAGAAAGAACCTCTGGTACATGTGCTACTGGGAATTGAACTTCAGGACCTCATGCTTGAGAGTCCGGTGCTTTATCCACTGCGCCACCTCCCGGACCACTCTCTCTTCATCTTTATCTCCCTCTCCCCTCTCAATTTCTTTTCTTTTCTTTCTTTTTCATTTTCTTTTTTGCCTCCAGGGTTATTGCTGGGGCTCAGTGACTGCACCATGAATCCACTGCTCCTGGAGGCCATTTCCCCCCCCCTTTTGTTGCCCTTGTTGTTGTTATTGTTATTGTTGATGTCGTTTGTTGTTGGATAGGACAGAGAGAAATGGAGAGAGGAGGGGAAGACAGAGGGGGGGAGAGAAAGACAGACACCTGCAGACCTGCTTCACCGCCTGTGAAGTGACTCCCCTGCAGGTGGGGAGCCGGGGGCTCGAACCGGGATCCTTGAGTCAGTCCCTGCGCTTTGCGCCACGTGCGCTTAACCCCTGCGCTACCGCCCGACCCCCCCCCCCCAATGTCTATCTGTATCACCTAATAAAGAAAGGGGATGGGGTGGGTAAGAGAACGGAACAGAGAAAATGGCTGTCAGATCAGGGAGATATCATGCCAGCATCAAGCCCAAGTGATAACTCTGGTAACAATAAAAAAAAAAAAATTAAAAATTACGAGTAAATGTTCCCTTCCTATAGGGGCAAATGAGAGATAGCTGAGTATTCCCCTTAGACCTAGCCAACAGCACCATGCAGATGAAGGTGGACGGTAAGGAGTGTCGATAGATACGTTGATGCTCGCAGCCGGGGAACTCACAGACCCCTGAAAACACCTCCGAAGGTTACTGGCAGCACTGAGGCTTCGTATTTCCAAAGATACTCAGAGAACTGTACAAGGACTCTGTCTGAAGAAGTGCAGGTGACACCGACTATCTGTTATATTACACACTGCAGGACAGACTGACTGAGGTGAACTTGTGGTCCTGTCCTCACAGACTACATGCTCTCTGGACACATGCCCCGAGGTCACTGAAGTGGCCTCTAAGACAGGGCATTAGCTGAGTGACACATCAGCGGAAACATGACTGAAAAATAAGCAGGTGCTGGTCACTGTCTGCACTAAAAAAAGCTTTTTTTTATTGATTTCCTTTTGTTGCCCTTGTTGTTTTTTATTGTTGTAGTTATTATTGTTATTGATGTCATCATTGTTGGATAGGACAGAGAGAAATGGAGAGAGGAGGGGAAGACAGAGAGGGGGAGAGAAAGATAGACACCTGCAGACCTGCTTCACCGCCTGTGAAGCGACTCCCCTGCAGGTGGGGGCCGGGGGCTCGAACCAGGATCCTTACGCCGGTCCCTGCGCTTTGCGCCACCTGCGCTTATCCCACTGTGCTACTGCCAGACTCTCCCACCTTTTTTTTAATTGTCCTCAGACTCAAACACAATAAATTGAACGTGTAAGAACAAGCTAATGCTCAAGCCTATCTACGTAATCATTTTGCATCTATCTACAACGATACCAGACTTTGTAAAACATTTGCTCAAAACAAAAACAAGACACAAAGGTCCACTATCACCATAAAATTAATACTCATGAAGCTCCTCCTCAGGGTTCAATCTGTTTTCTCCTTTCCAGGTCAGTACAGGCACCTAATCCCCAACATCTGATTTAGTCGGTGAGGAAAATAAAACAAGAAAAAAACAAAAGACAACATCCCTCTGCGACTTTCTAGAGGTAACAGTGGACAAGTGGCCCTAACAACTGTATAGGGTCAATGAGTATTTCATCGTTATTAAAGGAAACCGATAATATATCACTGGCTTGCCACATAACATATCCGTACTAATATTCACACCTTCCTCTTGTATGCACACTCACATGTACAGTGAAGACTTGCACGTTCACAGCAGATGCTATCAGAGACATGTCTTTCGTGAGTGTTTCCTCGAGGATGTCGAACTTGGATGCCTGAGTTGCACAGCAGATGTCATCGGCGTAGATGAACTTCCTTGAAGAAGTTTCTGGGAGGTCATTGATGTAAATATTAAATAGGGTAGGAGCCAGAACAGAGCCCTGGGGGAGGCCACTTGAGACAGGTCTCCATCTGCTAGACTTGTCACCCAGATGCACCCGGAATCTTCTGTTTTGGAGAAGAAACAATATAGTGTTGGCCACCCATGGAGGCAGGCATCTTGAGATCTTGACTAGGAGACCACGGTGCCAGACCGTGTCACAGGCTGCTGTGAGATCAACAAAGACAGCACCCGTCTTTAAATTCTTCTGGAATCCATTTTCAATGTAAGTTGAGAGGGCCAGGGCTTGTTCGCAGGTAGATCTTCCTGGGCGGAAACCAGCTTGGGCGGGTGATAGGAATTTCTCTGTAAGAGGAGAAATACGTGACAGAAGCAGCCTCTCAAGGAGTTTGTAACACACGGAGAGGAGAGAAATTGGTGTATAGCTGGCGGCCAGTGTTGGGTCTTTCTTTGGTTTCAAAACCGCTATAATCTTCGCATGACGCCAAATTTTGGGCATAGATTCGGATTCCAAGATGTGGGACAGGAATGTAGCGAGCCACTTCTTTGTTGCGGGACCCAGGTTAAGAATGAGTTCTGGGGTGATGTTATCATAGCCAGCAGCCGTTCCTGGTTTAACCCTCTTCAAAGCGTCTTCCAGTTCAGACAGTGTAAAGGGAGAGAGTTTTGGAGATGGACAAGATAAACGGAAGTGGGATGACCACTCATGGGAAATTTCTCTTTTCCAGACTGGGTTGATCTTAGCACGTCCAACTTGAGTTAGGTGACTGGCCACTGAGTTTGGAGATACGGGAGGATGGGAGACGGGAGGGGGTTGGCTACCGGCACCCAGACTATGAAGAAGCTTCCAGGCCTTCCTACTTGAGTGGGTGAAGTTCAGACTTTCCGTGAGTTGTTGCCAGCGGGCTTGGTGTGCTACATCCAGGGAGGCAATGAGAGGGTCAGCCACATCTGGGTCGCCCGACTCATCATACTGCTTTAGTAGTTGCTCGCATTCAGCATCAAGACAAGGCGTATAGTTAGCACATCTCCCAGGAGGAATGGCTTGGGAAGCTGCTTTGAAGATGGCTTGGTGGAAGCGCCTGTAGGAATCTTCAGAGGGGATAGAGTTAATTGGAATTGCAGGAATAGATTTGTTGGTAAGATCACTGAACAGACGCCAGTTTGCTTTCCGAAAGTTCCATCTTAGAACTTAGAACATCCTCGAGGAAACACTCACGAAAGACATGTCTCTGATATCTGATTACTGTAAAAAATGGGGACTAATCCCTAGCACTGCAAAAACGGTATCATCTGTTTTCCACCTACACCATGCCTTGGCCTAGCGTGAGCTTAATGTGCAGCTTGACGATACGAGAATCCGGCATGAAGCCCAGCCAGTCTATCTTGGCGTTACTCTCGATCGCACCCTGTCATTTCATGAACATCTCATAAAAACTGGAATAACATCATTGCAAGACTGGCCAGCTCCTCATGGGGCGCGAGCGCTTCCACACTACGATCATCCTCTCTGGCATTATGCTATTCCACTGCAGAATACTGTGCCCCAGTATGGTTCCGTAGCCCCCATGTCCACTTGGTCGATTCCAAATTATATTCCTCCATGAGGATAATTTCTGGAACCATCCGTTCCACCCCGGTTCCATGGCTGCCAGTTCTTAGCAACATCACCCTGCCAGATATTCGTCAGGATGCGGCATCATCTAAGTTCATTTCCCAAGTCTACGCTCGACCGGACCTGCCAATATACGCGGATATCTTCGCCCACCCTGTCCAATGCTTGACGTCTCGTCACCCAATCTGGTCCCCTACACCTACACTGAACTTCTCTGTTCCAGTCTCTTGGAAACAGAGTTGGCAGTCAGCTGAGGTCAAGAACAAACACCTCATCACAGACCCCTGCAAGCATCAACCCGGCTCTGACCTAGCACGTTATGATTGGGCCCTCCTCAATCGCTATCGAACAGGCCATGGCTGGTGCGTCATGTTCCATCGCTGGGGAGTCAGAGACGACCCGAACTGCCCCTGCGGCTCCAGACAGACTATGATCCACAGAGTCAACGACGGCCACCTCTCCAGATTCAAAGGAGGTCTCGAAACTTGACATCAGGCTCAACCTGACGCTGTTGACTGGCTGCGGAAGAAGGGCAAACGCTAGAAGAAGAAGCAGATGCTAACTTCCTGCCTGATGCCCACGAGGACACGTTTCATGCCAGCGTTCAGACTTCTGTGAATGTAGCCATCTCCCATCTTTCACAAGCTATGTCTGATCCAAGCATATTATACTTGCAATTACAGAGTCACATGTGAAAAAGGAGACGTGCATATATACCCACACCAGCTCCGATTTACATGTGTAGTATGGGGCATGGTGATAGCAACTCACTCTCAGATGCTGGCTGGAAATGAGACTGTCAGTATATACTTGCATAATCCTGTGTTATGATAAACATCTATGCTCATGGAGGTAAACAGGAAATATATATATATATATATATATATATAGAGAGAGAGAGAGAGAGAGAGAGAAAGAGAGAGGGAGGGAGAGAGAGAGAGGGAGACAACTGCAGACCTGCTTCACCGCTTGTGAAGTGACTCCTCTTTGTCCTCTCCAACCCCCCTTCCCCCTGAAGGTGGGGCTCCAGGGACTTGAACTGAGATCCCTGAGCTTAGTACTCTGTGTGCTTGACTGGGTGTACCACCACCTGGCCTCAAGCCTTGTCTTGGATACATTTTAAAAATTGTTTCCAACTCTTTGGTCCTTCCATTACTCAATTTGATTTGCAAGATACAGAGGAAGCCAACTTTGTAACAGGCCACTGGAGATCAAAGGTTATTGTTGGAGGGGAAAGGGAAGCTCTACTCCCATCGAGGGAGAAGTGACAGGAGGAGGAAGATAAGAGGACTCTGCACTCCAGCTCCATCAGCACCCGGAGAGAGAGAGGGAGGAGGAGAAGGAGAGGGACAGATGGAGGTAGTAATGGAGTCATGAGTGGCTTGGAGGGGAGGAGAGGATGGGATCGGGAAGAGAAAGGGGCAACTATGTATCATGTGGACAGGTAGTTGTGGAGATGATGGCTGGCCCATGTCTCCAACCTCAGGGGAACTGCGGTGGCTTGCAGGGGGGAGACTGAAGATTCAGAACCCTGGTAGTGGGAATGGAGTGGATTTGTACCCTCTTTGACGTGTCATTATGTAAATCAATACGAAATCACTAATAAAATTAAAAAGAAGAAGAAGAAGAAGAAAGAAAAAAAGACAGGGTAGCACTTCTGGAAGCATGTCAGTTCTATAGTTAATTCTATCCTGCAGAGACAAGGCCAGCAGGGAGCTGGCTATCCAGATAGACCCTGTCTGACACCAGACCGCTCTGGCAAGTGGCCATGGGCCCCACCGAGTGTCTCCCAGGGATGACAAGGGGTCACGGCTGCAGGCGGGGGGGGGGGGGGTAAGCTAGAGAGGACCTTCTGGAAACACTACAGGTCACAAAACCTCTAAGTGTTCAACGTGATCAGAAACGTAGGGAAGCCACTGGAGTCTTCAACAGAACAGACTGTCATGATGTTCCTACCTCAGGGTCAAAAAAGTCTGGTGAGAGTGTCAGTGGGTCCAGCCCCTGTGGAGAGCAGTCTGGAGAACTCTCAGCGGGCTGGAAGTGGACCTGCTCCATGGCCCTGCAATTCCTCTCCTGGGGATAGATCCTAAGGAACCCAACACACCCATCCAAAAAGATCTGTGTATACATATGTTCTTAGCAGCACAATGTGTAATAGCCAAAACTTGGAAGCAACCCAGGTGTCCAACAACAGATGAGTGGCTGAGCAAGTCGTGGTCTAGATACACAATGGAATACTACTCAGCTACTAAGAATGATGAAGTGGTTTGGGGAGACAGCATAAAGGTTCTGCAAACGACTTTCATGCCTGAAGCTCTAAAGTCTCAGGTTCGACCCCCAGCACCACCTAATAAGCCAGAGTTGAGCAGGGCTCTGGTAGCTTTCTGTGTGCCTAGCCTTCTGTCAAAAAAAAAAAAAAAATGAATGATGGACTTACTCTCTTCACCTCCTCTTGGATGAAGCTGGAAGGAATCATGTGAAGTGAGATCAGCCAGAAAGAAAAGGATGAGTATGGGATGGTCTCACTCATGGACAGAAGTTGAGGAATAAGAACAGATGGGAACAATGGTGGGGGATGTTCCATGCCGGAAGGCAGGTTGGACAACATACTCTACCTATCACCCAAGGAAGATGGGTCCTGAGATTAGTGCAGCCTAGAGTGTTCTTGCCGTGACCACAGAATGTGAGCTCAGAGCTACAAGGATGCAGAGGTTACACAGGCTCCTGTGCTGAATATGGGCCCCAGATCAAATCGATGGGATTTACAGTTAACAATATTTATACACTTTCCCCATATTTGGGAGCGACTCTCTTTCCTGATCCAGCTTTCTAGTCCTTTGTCCAGCCATGACACCATCTCCCCAGACAATACCATGGGTCTACCTGCATGTTAGCTGTGAGGCTCAGGCAAAAATTAGTAAAGTCATAAGCCCCTTGGAATAGACCTAGAATAGACCCACTAGCTTTTTCCAAAACGGAGACCCCAAATCTTCATCTGTAGTATTCTTGCCTTTAGGTTCATGAATAGTCAACAATTTTTTCTGCTTTATCTCTTAACTCTGTTTCAGCCACCAGGTTCCAGATGCTACCATGATGCCGACCAGACTTCCCTGGACAGACAACCCCACCAATGTGTCCTGGAGCTCCACTTCCCCAGAGCCCTGCCCCACTAAGGAAAGAGAGAGGCAGGCTGGGAGTACGGATCCACCTGCCAACGCCCATGTTCAGTGGGGAAGCAATTACAGAAGCCAGACCTTCCACTTTCTGCTCCCACAATGACCCTGGGTCCATACTCCCAGAGGGATAAAGAATAGGGAAGCTATCAGGGGAGGGGGTGGGGATAGGGAGTCCTGGTGGTGGGAACTGTGTGGAATTATGCCCCTCTTATATTATGGTTTTGTCAATATCTCCATTTTATTATTATTATTACAATAAGTAATAATAATAAACAGACGGGGAAACACAAGAGCAGCACCTGGACTGGGTTTTGTGTATTGCACCAAAGTAAAGGACTCTGGGGGCTTTGTGCAGGATGGTGGAGAACAACCTAGGCTGGGGGAGTGGAGAGGAGAGTGTTTTGGAGAAAACTAGAAATTTTACACATGTACCATCAACTATATTTACTGTAAACCATGAATCCCCCCCCAGTAGAAAAATAAATATCCCATTATAAAAAAAAAAAATCAGGGCTCCCATGTATCAGAGCTAGAAGTGGAAATTCAGCCTCCTGCTGAATTTCCACTGGGCTTCAAGACAGGAACACCCCCCAGACCTCCACTCAGCCCCTCCACCAAATGGCGTGAAGCAACATTTGCACAGGTAAGAGGCTGAGCTGAAGTGCAGGTTTCAGAACTGGCCCTTCTCATCTGGGGAGCTCTCTTCTCTGGCTCTGTCAGCTAATGAGGCCCCCTGTTCTGTTAAGGGGTGTGTGTGTGGGGGGGGAGCTGGGTGGTGAGCTCAGCTCTGCAGGGGATTAAGCACCCTGACCAAGCTCCCTTCAGGTTAGAGAAATTCAAGAGTCCCAGCTGGGGAATCGTGCTCTTGATGAGATTACAGTGACTTTCCAGAGCTCTGTGCTGCTTGCAGGAAATCGTTATCCTGAGTGACAGGGCCGGCAGATTCCCGGGGAAGGGGGGCGGGGAGGTGCGGGCTGAGCAGCACTGTGCAGTTGCTTCTGCAGGTGCAAACGCTGACAAAGGCGGCCGGCGTCTTGAGGTCTGGGGAGGAGGACACCCCCCCAACTCCATCTCTCTCTCTCTCTCTCTTTCTTTATCTCCCCCACCTCGCTCCTTGCTCCACAGTGGCTGCAAAGTCTGGTTTTCCATCTAACAAACGTCCCTCCCTGCACCAGCCAGATACAAAGCCAGCTCCTGGCTTATGAGGATGCCTTCAATTATTTTCTACAGAACGTCCAAAAGCCCGAGTATTTCCCTTGAAAGAAGGACCCAGTACGTTTCCTACTTACTTTAAAAATAAATACAAAATGCCTCAATATTTCTGTACTTTATTATGATGACGATTTTACTTTTATTAATCAGCAATGAGACACGAATCACCTAGGTGAAAGGAGAATTCCCAAGGCTGCCCTGTTCATCCCTGGGGGAGGGGCTGCTAAGCCATCACACAGGCACCCATATAATTGGGTTAAAAAGATGCCAAGCCCAATAAAAATTCACCTCCTAAAACTGAACATGGGATGACTGTCACCCTATGAATGAAGATCTCTGGGGGTGGTTATCCCTGTAACCACGATTCACAGCACTGAACAAGACTCATCCTGCTAAGAAAGCCAGACACGGTCTCAAAGATCAAATTAAAGACAGCTTGGGATGCTGGTGTTTATTTCAGAATGCACAAGGTTACGAGCCAGGAGGATGATGACAATAGCAAAAATCCATGGCTCAGGATGGATATCCTGCTCTAGTATTCTCCCTCTCCCTCTCCCTCTCCCTCTCCCTCTCCCTCTCCCTCTCCCTCTCCCTCTCCCTCTCCCTCTCCCTCTCCCTCTCCCTCTCCCTCTCCCACTCCCTCTCCCTCTTCTTCGTCTCTCCCTGTCCCACTCCCTGTCTCTCCCTGTCCCTTCTCTCTCTCTCCCTGTCCCTCTCCATCTCTCTCTCCCTCTCCTTGTCCCTCTCCCTCTTTCTCCCTCTCCCTCTCTCTCTCTCCCTCTCCTTCCCTCTCTCTCCCTCTACCTCTCCCTCCCTCTTGTGTTTTTTGTGCTTCACCTGGGCCATCAGAATTTTTCTGTGAGACAGGATGGGTCTAATTCAATAATTTCCAAGCTGCAATCAGCATTTTTTGGGGGTGGGGGAGGGTACCAGTCTTCCTATGTGAATCAAAAATGATCATTCCTGTTTTCGCACATATCACAAAGGACATGACAGTCATCAAATCAAAGTTAAGTGAGTGTGAACGGTAGACAGCAGAGACTTCTGAAATACAGTCTCATTGTAAGAAGTCCTGCTTGGAGATCAGTGGGACCCTCCTAAGCTTTTCAGTCTTTACACCGGAAACATTCGCTGCACCCTAGAACTTGTAAACTTCAATGAAGATCTAAACTTGTTTGCAGTAGAAAATATGGGTTTAAGTGTGGGGCAATAAAAGAGAGAGAGAGAGAGTGGTAGATTCCCCTCCCACACACACACACAGTGTTTGTCTGTAGAATTTCTTTCTTTTTAAAAAATATTCATTTATTAATTTATGTATCTATTCCCTTGTTGTTTTCAATATTGTTGTTGTAGTTATTATTGTTGTTGTTGTTGCTGTCGTTGGATAGGACAGAGAGACATGGAGAGAGGAAGGGAAGACAGAGAGGCGGAAAGACAGACACCAGCAGACCTGCTTCACTACCCGTGAATCGACTCCCCTGCAGGTGGGGAGATGGGGGTTCAAACCGGAGTCCTTACTCCGGTCCTCGCGCTTTGCACCACCTGTGCTTAACCCGCTGCGCTACCACCCGACTCCCTGTGTGCGTGAATTTCTATCATATTTGATTTTGTCTTCTTATTTAAGTCCCTATGGCAGAGTAGGACAATGTTTGGTGCTGACATCCACCTTGGGAAATTGTGCTCTCTGTGACAAGAGTCCCTCAATAATATGTCACTGGTAGTGAGATAAGAGAAAGAGAGAAACAAATAATAATAATAATAATTTGCAACATTGCGGTGTCTGGGATGAATAGAAGGAAAGGAATTCTGATGGTGTTGGGGGGAAAAAAGTTAAAATAACAAGTTATATAGATTTCTCAATTTTTTTTTCCAATGACATTTCCAAGCCTGCATAGGGACATGGAGTATTATGTACATAGTGTCCCAGATGTTCCAGATGTGAGTGGACACATACATACACATCAGCGTGTGTCTTTGGATCATTAATAGTAATGCTTGAAAGTGGTAGCTAGGCTAGCAACGGTCACTGCTTCCCTGGGATGCTCTCACCAAACAGATTTTTCTATTCCTTACTCACAAATGATTTTAAGAGAATAATCCAGATGCTTTAGTGGGAATATTAGTAAGCACAGTGCTGCTGGTAAGCCTGAGAGGACAAATGACTATCTGAAAAAGACTCTCAGTAGCGACTTACGGTGATAAGAATTTGTACCTCGGTTTCACCACGTATGTCTTCATAAACGTGTATGCGCTTTCCTTTTTAAGTCCTATCTCCCTTGCTTTCTCCTTCTTTCTTGTTGGAAGGTATTTGGAATACAGACCACATTCTCTTTTCTTGGCCTCTGGGGTTATCGCTGGAGCTCCGTGCTGGCATTACGAATTCACTGCTCCTGGAGGTCATCCCCCCCCCCACACACACACAGCATTTTATTTGACAGAACAGAGAGAAATTGAGGAGGAGAAAAAGAGCGAGAGAGAGAGAGACAGAGACACCTGCAGACCTGCTTCACCACTTGTGAAGCTTCCCCCTGCAGGTGGCGAGTTGGGGTCTCAAACCTGCGTCCTTGCCCACTGTAGTGTGTGCGCTTAACCAGGTGCGCCACCGCCTGGCCCCCTATCTCTCTGTGTAGGGTAGGACTTTGATATACTTACATCTTATTTTGGCCAGTATCCAGATGTAAATCAGAAGCTCTTAGTAGGGAATCGGGCGGTAGCACAGCGGGTTAAGCACACGTGGTGCAAAGTGCAAGGATGGATATAAAGGATCCGGGTTCAAGCCCCCGGCTCCCCACCTGCAGGCGGTGAAACAGGTCTGCAGGTGTCTGTCTTTCTCTCCCCTCTCTGTCTTCCCCTCCTCTCTCCATTTCTCTCTGTCCTATCCAACAACGATGAGATCAATAATAACTACAACAATAAAAAATAAAATAAAAAAAGAAGACTTTATTTAAAAAAGAGAGAGAAGCGTTTAGTAGTATTACCTGTCACTGCCTGGAAAATTCAAGTCAAATCTAAAGAAGAAGAAGGAACTCAGCAACTAAGCTGAGTAACTGTAGGACATACCTCTTTGGAGGCTGTACATTTGAGCCGTAAGGAACATCCCACTTTGAAGAGTTTCCAAATGTACACTGTGTTGCAGAATTTTCTGATCCCATATTTCCTGACACTTGTTATTAGAAATTCTAATGACTTTATCTTCGCAACTATGTTTGCAAAATATATGTTGTTCATCTACCAGGTACATTCCTTTGACTAATATAATATCCAGAGGTCTGTTTTTCAGGCTGTGTCCCCTACTACAAGAATCCTGCTCTGGGTCCAAGTCTAGATATGTCAGAGATATATATATATATATATATATATATATATATATATATATATATATATTTTTTTTTTTTTTTTTCTGCTACACATGCTAGTGGGTGTTACACACATGCAATTACCCATAAATCCCTTCATGGTGGAGAGTTGAGAGACAGCTTCCTCTTTAGTGTTGATTCCCTGTGGACTGCTGTGGACTGCTGCCTCTGAAGCTTGTGAAGCCTCCTCCTCCCCCCCGCTCCTACATGACCACCACCCTCACCAGCACCCTGCCAGCACTCCTCAGGATGGCGAGACTTGAGACAGTGATTGCACAGCTGTAGATGGGGGGAAGAGGGCTCAGTGCTGTCAATGGAAAGACAGGCTTACGGACCCTGTGGCTGGGAGCCAAGTCAAGTCAGCATGACTGTCTACACAGAGTGAGAGAGAGGGGTCAAGTGGGACTGCATCCAGGAGAGAACATAAGTAACAGTGTCCAAGGGTGCCCAAGGACCTGGGTTCAAACCCTCAGATCCCAAATGCAGGGGCAAGGTGGGGGAAACTTCACGAGTGGTAAAGCAGGGCTGCAGGCGTCTCTTTCCCACTCTATCTCCCCTTCCCTCTTAATTTCAGTTTATCCAAAATAAATACATAAAATAACATACTAACAACGTGAGAAAGATGGACCAGACAGTGGAGCACCTGGTTAAGCACACTGGGTTCGAACCCCCAGTCCTCAGCTGCAGGGGGAAAGCTTCACGAGTGGTGAAACAGGGCTGCAGGTGTCTCTCTGTCTCTCCCCCTCTCTATCTCCTCCTCCTCTCTCTCAATGTCTCTCTGTCTCTATCCAATTATAAATAAATAAATAAATAAATAAAAATTTAAATGTGAGAAAGAGGCAGTGGCCACTTGGCTCATACTGTCATTTCACTTAGGTAATTCTTTTAATTCATGCTATATATCATTATCACTCAAGTAATTCTGGCCAAAGCACTTCAAGTCACATCACTCCAACAAGTAAGTCTATGTGTCATATTATCAACGTGTAGTTAAGTGATTAAAATGTTCTTGGATTTCAACTCTTAACAGGAAGGTAGTAGGCTAAGCAGGGCTGGGGAGCATTTTTTTTCAAGGTTTTACAAATTTAAATGGTTTTCCACTTATTATTTTATTTGTTGGAGATGAGGGTTGAACAAGGGCCTCAGACGGATGCTGTCACTGTGTTACATCTTTGGGCTCTGAGACTTTATTGTGTCTAGTATTTTGAACGTTATGAAGAAGAAGTGTGAAGGGAAATAAAAAATAAAATCAAGATTTAAAAAAAATCACTAGCTGAACTACAATAAGGTTTAAAAATGTTAGAGTGTCGGGCGGTAGCGCAGTGGGTTAAGCGCAAGGACCGGCATAAGGATCCCGGTTCGAGCCCCCGGCTCCCCACCTGCAGGGGCGTCACTTCACCGGCGGTGAAGCAGGTCTGCGTGTGTTTATCTTTCTCTCTCCCTCTCTGTCTTCCCCTCCTCTCTCCATTTCTCTCTCTCCTATCCAACAATGACATCATCAACAACAATAACAACAACAAGGGCAACAAAAGGGAAAATAAATATAAAACATAAAAAAAATTTGATTTAGAGTTTATTTTATTTGTGTTGCTAGTTCGCTGGTGAGTATGTACATGATCATATGCTAAGAGATTCTCTCTATACACGTCTTTGCACACACATACAAACTCACACTCACACTAGGGTGAGAAAATTTAGAATTTTATCTGCCCTCAGAGTCACTATAAATTCCTGTTGAATGCAAAAATACTTTTCAGAGAAATCATTCCAAACTAGCTACTGAAACACAACTAGCACAATATATACAAATACAGACAGGAAGTTGCAGAGATAATAGTCAATCCATATCTGCAACCTTAGAAGAACTGCTGGAGCTTCTAATGGACGGACGGACTGGGGATCCAGAACTCTGGTGGTGGGAAGGGTGTGGAGTTGTACCCCTGTGATGTTATAATTTTGTAAAGCAATATTAAATCACTAGTCAATGATTAAATAGCTAAGAAAATCAATATCAAATCATTAATCAAAATTTAAATCAATATTAAATCACTAAGAAAAAAATCAGCACTCTTAGCATGATGAAGTTATAAGAACAGCTAAAAAATCTGGTTAGTTCTAAGTCGTACTGTTTTATTGAAGGGAAGAAATATTTACACAGAAATATGATGAAATATGGGTGAGGAAGTCAATTAAAAATACAAAGAAGAAAAAACACCAAGAAGTGATTTAAAAAATATATATGTATATGCACATATATATCAGAAATAAATAAATAAAAATTATCGAAGCTGTAA
Source organism: Erinaceus europaeus (assembly GCF_950295315.1). Lineage (NCBI taxonomy): Eukaryota > Metazoa > Chordata > Mammalia > Eulipotyphla > Erinaceidae > Erinaceus > Erinaceus europaeus. The sequence goes on along the minus strand of NC_080163.1, from coordinate 203,298,627 downwards.
TTTGGACAGCCTCTAACATATTCAAATGGAAGATAGTAGGGTCACATACAATTTAAATCATGGCGTTTTTCTTTGGTTAGTATTACCTGGGACCTTGAGAAGAAAATCGTTCTATATTACACTATACAAACAAACAACACATCCAGATAGTACTTGTCATAGGAAAATGTCTGCTAAGCTAAGTTCAAAGGAGGTCTCGAAACTTTACATCAGGCTCAACCTGACGCTGTTGTCTGGCTACAGAAGAAGGGCAAACGCTAGACGAAGAAGCTAAGTTCTGCAGCACCTGCGCAGTCTACAGTCACTAAACTTCATTCGGTTCCGTCTGTAGAGTATACCACCACTAGGACAGGTCAGCCTAGGAGCCACAGCATGCTGTTGTACGCCCACGAATTACTTAGATGGATTTCGAGAACTCTGCAAGCAGTTCACTCGGCAAGATGTTATCACCATGCAAATATTTAGTCTTTTTTTCCAATGTTTTCTTATTGTTGTAGTTATTGTTATTGATGTCGTTATTGTTGGATAGGACAGAGAGAAATGGAGAGAGAAGGTGAAGACAGGGAGGAGGAGAGCAAGACAGACACCTGCAGACCTGCTTCACCGCCTGTGAAGTGACTCCCCTGCAGGTGGGGAGCCGGGGTCTCGAACTGGGATTTTTATGTCAATCCTTGCACTTTGTGCCACGTGTGCTTAACCTGCTGCACTACTGCCCAACTCAGATCATCCAAATATTTAAAACCACACTTCTAAGAATAACCTGTAGCTATCAGACTATTTTAAAAAAGAAAGTGACAGACGACCCCACCAATGTGTCCTGAAGCCCTGCTTCCTCAGCTCCCCGTCCCACTAGGGAAAGAGAGAGACAGGCTGGGAGTATGGATCTACCTCTCAACGCCCATGTTCAGCGGGGAAGCAATGACAGAAGCCAGACCTTCCACCTTCTGCATCCCACAATGACCCTGGGTCCATACTCCCAGAGGGATAAAGAATAGGAAAGCTATCAGGGGAGGGGATGGGATATGGAGTTCTGGTGGTGGGAATTGTGTGGAGTTGTACCCCTCTCATCCTATGGTTTTTGTCAGTGTTTCCTTTTTATAAATAAAAATTTTTTTTAAAAAGGCAGGGGTAGCTAGCATAATGGTTATGCAAAGAGACTTTCATGCCTGAGGCTCTAAGGTCCCAGGTTCAATCCCTAGTCAGGGCTGAGCAGGACACTACTAAAAAAAAAAAAAAAAAAAAAAAGGATTCTTAAGAAGATGTTATAACTAATTTTTTTCTTTTTACAAACTGTCTGGAGTCTTTCCTTCTTGGACTAAGATGTTTCCTTTAAAAATCCTGCTGATATGTTGAACAGCTGGCTGCTGTATGTCAGGGCTGAATAGTTTCTGTCACTGTAGCTGCTATCACTCACTGGTTTCCAGCAACAGTTCTCCCAACTTGGACTTTCAAGGCTCCTAATTGCAAATGAGAGAATTGAAGAAAAATCCAAGAGAGAAAAAGGGAAAAAAAAAAAAAAAAAAAAAAAGGTCTCCTGGGAGTCAGCAGGTTAAGCGAACGTGCAAAGCACAAGGACCGGCGGTGTAAAGATCCCAGTTCGAGCCCCCGGCTCCCCACCTGCAGGGGAGTCGCTTCCCAGGCGGTGAAGCAGGTCTGCAGGTGTCTGTCTTTCTCTCCCCCTCTCTGTCTTCCCCTCCTCTCTCCATTTCTCTCTGTCCTAGCCAACAAGAACAACATCAGTAACAACAACAATAATAACTACAACAATAAAACAAGGGCAACAAAAGGGAAAGTAAATAAATATTAACATTTTTTTAAAAAAGGAAGTTAAAAAAAAGGTCTCCCTGAAACTATTTGTCCCCACTATGGTAAATTATTAAAAACATATAATAGTAATAATAATACTGGGTGATCCTTGTTGGTTTGAACTCAGACTCGTAGCAGCGGCTCCAAAATATTGAGACGCTAACCATTTCCACAAAGCCCTTACTGAAACCAGGCCTAAGGTGATGACCTTTCTGAACTCCCTGGATTCTGCACGTGTACAGTCTGCCTGCCTTCCCTCTGTCTCCCTCTCTCTTCCACCTCGACAGATCTCCTCTGTCCTACCCTGACAGAGGCTGAGCAAAGGGCTCCCGTACTCTGTAGACTATGGCTGAAACTCACAGTCATACCGCATGCTCTCGACGTGTTCTAACGTTCAAGGCAACCATCCTTTCTTCCCTTGGGTCTTGAGGAAGGACTGGGGTGGTCTTAGTAAGTGTCATACTAAGCCACTTGAGTCCAGAAGATAGGCAGACCCTAATCAGAAGCAGCAAGCTGCTGTGTTTCTTCTCTTTGTTGGGGCTGGGGAACTAAAAGCATGAGTGAAGCAAGGACTCCTGTGGGTTTTTGTGTTTTGTTTTGTTTTGTTTTATTTTGTTTTGTTTGCCCCCAGGGTTATTGCTGGGGCTCGGTGCCTGCACCATGAATCCACTGCTCCTGGAGGCCATTTTTCCCCCCTTTTGTTGCCCTTGTTGTTGTAGCCTTGTTGTGGTTATTGTTGTTGTGGATGTCATTGTCGTTGGATAGGACAGAGAGACATGGAGAGAGGAGGGGAAGACAGAGAGGGGGAGAGAAAGACAGACACCTGCAGACCTGCTTCGCCGCCTGTGAAGTGACTCCCCTGCAGGTGAGGGGCCGGAGGCTCGAACCGGGATCCTTGAGTCAGTCTTTGGGCCTTGTGCCACCTGCGCTCAACCCGATACGTTACCGCCCGACTCCAAGGAGAACTTTTTTTTTTTCTTTCTTTCTTTATTCTCCCTTGGATTTTCCCTCAGTTCTCTCATTCGCAATTACAAGCCTTAAAAGTCCAAGTCGGGAGAACTGTTGCTGAAAACCAGTGAGTGATAGCAGCTACAGTGGGTTAAGCAACCCACTGCACTACCGCCCGACCCCCCTCCCGTGGGTTTTTAACGAGACGTGGGATTGCTTCCAGAATGTTCTAAAAGTTCCATCCAACTACCATTTTGAACGTGTCCATTTCTTGGACTGCCAAGTAGGGACAGAGGATTAAGACAGAAAGTATGTGTTTGGTCGGGGCGGGGGGTGAATTACCGGAACGCTGAAAAGCCAAGCGGTTAGGAATAAAGATATGTCAGAGGCTCAGAGAAATTGTTCCCTGGGCAGAGTGCCCGCCTGGCCATGTGCATGGTCCAGGTTCAAGCCTGACATAGCACATGGGAGTGTCACGGCGACAATGATGTCTCTACCTCTGTCTCTTTTTTAAAAACTTTTTTAATTACCTTTATTTATTGGATAGAGACAGTCAGAAATCGAGAGAAGGAAGAGATAGAGAGGGTGAGAGACAGAGAGACACCTGCAGCCCTGCTTCACCACTCGTGAACCTTTCCCCCTGCAGGTGGGGACCGGGGGCTCAAACCTGGATCCTTGTGCACTGTAATGTGTGCACTCAACCAGGTCCGTCACCACCCGGCCCCCTACCTCTTTGTCTCTTTTTATTTAAATTTACTTATTTACTTTTTAAATTGTATTTATTTTCTCTTTTGTTGCCCTTGCTGTTTTTATTGTTGTTATAGTTATTATTGTTGTCATCGTTGTTAGATAGGACAGAGAGACATGGAGAGAGGAGGGGAAGACAGAGAGGGGGAGAGAAAGACAGACACCTGCAGACCTGCTTCACCGCCTGGGAAGCGACTCCCCTGCAGGTGGCGAGCCGGGGGCTCGAACCGGGATCCTTATACCAGTCCTTGTACTTGGTGCCATGTGTGCTTAACCCGCTGCGCTACCGCCCGACTCCCTTGTCTCTTTCTAGCTCTCTGAATGAAAAGGCTGGGCCAGATGGGTGAAATTACTAAAGGACCCAGAGATAACAAAAAAAAAAATTTTTTTTTGTTTATTTATTTATTTATTTATTTATTTTCCTTTTTTTGTTGCCCTTGTTGTTTTAACATTGTTGTGGTTATTAATGTCGTTGTTGTTGGATAGGACAGAGAGAAATGGAGAGAGGAGGGGAAGACAGAGAGGGGGAGAGAAAGACAGACACCTGCAGACCTGCTTCACCGCTTGTGAAGCGACTCCCCTGCAGGTGGGGAGCCGGGGGCTCGAACTGGGATCCTTACGCAGGTCCTGGCGATTTGCGCCACGTGCGCTTAACCCGCTGCGCCACCGCCCGACTCCCAAAAAAAAAAATTTTTAAGTTTTACTTTCTGAGGCCAGGCAGTGGTACACCTGGTTGAGCGCTCATATCACAGCGCACAAAGACCCAGGTCCAAGCCCCTGGTCCCCACCTGCAGGGGGACAGCTTCAGGAGTGGTGAAGCCGGGCTACACGTGTCTCTCTGTCTCTCTCTCTCTTTCTCTACCTCCCCTTCCCCTCTCAGTTTCTCTGTCTTCATCCAATGATAAATAAACAAAAATGTTTAAAATAAATAGATATTTTTTTAAAAAAAAAATGTTTGTGTGTGAGTGTGTGTGTGTAACACACTTACTACAAAACAATAGTTGCTAACCATCTGTCCAGTTCGACTGTGTGTATCAGAGGTTGACCGTAGCTTAGAGATGCTGTCTACTTGAGAATACAACACAAGGATGGGCCTGCCCAGGAGAAGAGACAGAGAGAAGGAGAGATACCCACAGCCCTGCTTCACCACTCCTGAAGCTTTTCCCCCTGAAGGTGGGAACTAGGGAGTTCAAAGCCTGGTCCTTGCAATCAACCAGGTCCTGCCCCTGTCACTTGGGTCTTTCAAACTCTGACCGCAACCAACTTAAACGGTTGTTTTAGTTCAAGAACAGTGGCCTGAGGGCACACACACTCAGGCACACAGACGCCACTCACACCCCAGTTCAGTGTTCTGTTCTCTCGCTCCCACTCCCGTGCTGACCTTACAACTTCCCTGTCCCCCTGGGTTGTCTTCTCAAAATCCTGGTGGTGAAGCTACCCTGTTGGCTTCCTAGATAGTGACATGCACAGTCAGAAAAGCACCGCTTCACGTCACACAAACCCCACTTTCACGGGGGAGGGAATCAACTGGGTAGGATCCCCAACAAAGACAAGGAAAGTGACGGTTCAATATCCATTTTTCTTCTGCAACTGAAAAAGCTGCTGTTCTCTAGTTGACTTTGTCTTGGGTGAAAATGAGATCGTACCCAGTACTTAATCTCTTACAGAAGGTTCCATAATTTCTCACCTACCGACACAAAACCGAGAATTCTCTGTTATTACTACTTTTTATCATTAATGACCACCGGCAGGGTCACCGCTGAGGCTCACCCCCTGCGTGACAGATCCACCACTTCTACCAACCATTCTCCCTCACCCCCTTTTTTGGATAAAGACAGAGAGAAAGTTGAAAGGGAAGGTAGAGATAGGTGCTTCACCACTCAGGAAGCTTCACCTCCACTCTCCTTCCTGCAGGAGGGGGACTGGAGGCTTGAACACCAGGCCCTCCTACAGGGCAACGTACACACTCTAGTGTGTGTGTCATCACCCAGCCCCTCGCCCAGCTCCAAGGCCTTCTTCTCCCCTCCACTAAACTCATCACTGATCTCCTGGAACCTACAAACAGCAACAGTCCCCACAGAGCACTTCCCAGAGGTCCTTTTCTTATTTAAACAGCATTTTATTGATTAAGATAAGGATAGGGGAAGGGAGGAAGATGGGGGCTGGGGGCTGGGTGGGGGGAAGGAGGGCCAGTGTGTGAACAAGGGATCCTGAGTGTTTATCATTCTGGCAAATGCTGGGGATTGAACTGGGGACTTATGGTCCCAAACCTAGCACCCTCCTCATGAAACCACCTTTCTGGTCCTCTGTACCCACACCTCCTCCCCAACCAAGTGTTTATTTTACTATCACCAATTCACCAGTATTCACAGTGACTGTTTCTACCCAACTAGACGGAGACAATCAATATTCCTAAAAAATAAAAAAAAAAGAGACTACTTCATAAAGAAAACACATATTTTCTCTGAAAGCTGCAGAGTTGTTGAACTACACAGAGATGCCAGGACACCTCCCTAGTCTCTGCTCCTCCTCTCCCCGGCTCCCCACCTGCAGGGGAGTCGCTTCCCAGGCGGTGAAGCAGGTCTGCAGGTGTCTGTCTTTCTCTCCTCCGCCCTGTCTTCCCCTCCTCTCTCCATTTCTCTGTCTTATCCAACAACAACAGCAATAACAACAATAAAACAGCAAGGGCAGCAAAAGGGAATAAATAAATATTTTTAAAAAAAGAAAGAAAATGGTAGATTAACATTCCAGGCCAGTAAAGCAACTCTCTCTCTCTCTCTCTCTCTCTCTCTCTCTCTCACATAGACACACCGTCATGTATATGAACACAGGTGAGGAAGGAAGAAGACTTAGAAAAAACTTGTGTTTTTCTTTCCTGGGCTTTTCACTAGGCAATTACAGGACAAAGAGAACCTGTTAGTCAGGCCCATCTCTTTCCAGGGGGACATTAAGCCAGATCTCTCATGAACTAGATGACTACAAGACATAAAGTCTTGCCCGAGCTTTCGTCTCTAAAGCCTGGGGCCAGTCTGTTGTGCAGCGGGTTAGCTGGTGACTCTGCAATCTCTCAGTATGAGAAGGGCACAGACTGCCACCCACCAGCGAGCTCTTGTGAGGTGGGTTGGGATGACGCGCCAGAACAGGAGAGGACCTCACTCACGCTCTGAGGACCTCTGGGGAGGGACCCACCAACATCCGACGAATGGGCCCTACACTGTCCACCATATCTAGACCTGAATCTGCCTCTGTGACATCCAGCCCACCCCTGCCGCCATGAGACCTCAATGATTCAAGGAATAAAAAGTCGAGAAACTGGTAGCGTCTTTTCTGAATATAATTTATATTTGGTTTTGTGTCAGCCAAATAAGTAGTACATTTTTTTTTTTTTTTTTTTTTTTTAGTATCCGTTCTTTGAGAAAGCAAGTGGATAAGGAAAGGGAGGAGAACTAGATGAGCAGGATACTAGGCAGGAGGAAAAACAAAAACAAAAACAAAAGACACACAGGCTGGACCTCATACCTGGTGGTGGCTTCACGTGCTCTTAAAAATCAAGGAAGAGAAAGACAGCCCTGAAGTTTCACAGAGCAAAACATATTTCTCGTCATGTTTTCGAGTCGATGTTAACAAGCCTGCTGGGATCCTTTTAGCCCCTGCAGAGCTAAGTCTTCAACATTATTAAAAGGCTGTCGCATCTGAGGTATGGTGCCACGGAACTCAGTAAGCAACAGAACTCACAGGGTGTCTGAAGGCAGGGAGACTTTCTGATTATCCCACACACAATAGGCCAGTTTCAGGACAGCGTCTTTGCACGGGATAGAAGTAGGTGTGACTGAAAGACAAGTGCGCCCCCCCACACCCCTCCCCACAGGTTGGAAAATTCCTAAGACAACAGAGAAGAAGTGACTAAGGGCTGCTCAAAAGGGCAGGGGGCAAGTTCAAGAGGGCACAGGGCCTTTAGAACTCACCCTGACTCCCAAAAGGCTTGATTAAAAACCTTTCTGTGCACAGGGGGACATATCTGAATATTAGACCGTTAAGACTTGCAGGCCTGAGGCCCAGAGGCCCCAGGTTCAGTCCCTGCACTGGAGCTCAGCAATGACAGTCTCTTTCTCTCATACACACCCATGCCTTTTTTTTTTTTTAGTGATTATTTTCTAGAATTCTCTATTATACTAGCCCCCAAATCATTTGTTTTTGCTATCAGAGACTGGAAAAAAAAAATCACATGTAAAAACTGAAAACTTGTGTCATCATTTTGGGGTAATTTTATATGTTCGAAACTAATCTAAAAACAAGAGAAAAGATCTAAAGCAAAGAAGTGTGTGTGTGTGTGTGTGTGTGTGTGTGTGTGTGTGTGTGTGTGTGTGTCCCTCCCGTCCGCAATGTTTCCATGGGCCTTACAATCCATCTTCAACTTAACCTATGAACTCCGTATCTGATGTGGTCAAGACACGAGCTAATATTTAATATCTTGCTTCCTGTGAGCCAAGTTCATGGAAGAGATACCAGCACATGGGTTCTTGTGAAATGTGCTGCCAAGTGGGGCATCTGGTTAAGCTCTACCCAAAGCACAACAGAACCACGGGAGACAAGGACCATTCAACCAACCCAGGCTGAGCAACAACGGCTGTGCACCGATAACGTCTTTAACAACCTGACTTCAGCCTGTCCCTGTGGAACGTCTGCCCCAACGCAGAGCCCATGTCCAATCCGGGGCAGCCAAAACGAACAGGATGCTCATCCTTGGTGTATTTCGACTTCCTGTCTTCCACACGACTGGATTTACCTTGTTCTGGGCCATCAATCTGTAGACTGGGCTAGGCAAAACTCTTTTTTTTTTTTTCTATTTACCTGGGACCACAGCCGACAGACTAATACTTGAGTCACCAGCTCTCTAAATAGTTCAGAAACTAGTTCACTAGAAAGTCCTTACACATCAAATCACTTTTTATTTCTCACGCCATCAGATATACATACATGTAGTCTTATTTAAAAATATCCAGATATTTTATTTGACTTAAAAGAGTTTGCTATTACTGAAAGCCATTCTGACCGGCTCTCTGGATCACGCTCGATGATGGTGAATTTCAGACATTCTTACAGGATAACATACGAGTGGGTTTTGATGCCCTAGTCGCCATCTGAGAGATGGGTTAGAACCTGTATGATGCTTGGATGAAATAGGGTGTTATTTTCTAAGAGTTTGGTTCCCTTGTTTGAAATCTGGGGGACTTGTATTACTCCTTTATGCTTTCTAAGTCTACTTTGTGACAGTCAAGGCTGAAAAAAAAAAATTTTTTTAAGCATTTTCCTTGTCATTTGTGAAATTTTGGGTATTTTTTCCTGTCTTGTTTCCACATGACACGTGCTGCTGCTTTGTATTCACATTTTATTGAAAATATCTAGCTTTCCCTTTGGTAGTTACATTTTCAGGTTAAAGCAAAGATATATATATATATATATATATATATATATATATGGGCATGTTTTGGGTGCTTGAAACTGAAAAATAAAAAAAGAATCACTTCAAAATGATATAAAATGGCAAGCCAGTAGATAAGTTGGCTGAAGACGTGAGCCATTTGTGTTTTGGAACCCGCAGATGTGTTCTGAAGTCACCAACTTTCAAAGAATTAATGCTGGAGTGTAGACTAAGTTGGTTGTTTGCCTGCAGACTCTGTGTTTGGGAAGCAGGTGCAGACAGGGCTTTGTCCAGACTTGCACAATGGCCACTTGTGCAGTTAGACCAGCTAGAACATCACAGTGTCTGCATGAAAACGTGTCCATCTCCCTTAAAAAAAAAAAAGAAAGAAAGAAAAAACATTGCTTTGAATCTGGTTATAAAGACGCTTCCCATTCACTTCTCTAGAAGCTGGACCTAACTAGTGGCAAATGTACTGCTGGTCTGCCCAATAAGCAGATAGGAGAGAAGTAAAAGCAAAGATGAAGACAAAGAAGAGAAAGGAATCGTGCCTTTCCCCTGACTCCCTGGCCTCGTCTGTCTCTTCATTATAATGTGTCTCTTGGCATGTCCCCTCTGGCACAGGGAAGGGTGTGTGTGTGTGTGTGTGTGTGTGTGTGTCTCACTTCATCAGAGCACCAGCCGAGGGAGGAGAGAGCCTCTCCCCAGGCACCGGATGCTAATGTAATTCCATCAATCATCTCAGGGGAGAGAAGGCAGGTCTGTGTGGTCTCTGATGTTCCCACAGAGATCAATCACATCACCTGAACAGTGTTCGAGGACTAGGAAGCCAGGCTTTACCCAAGGGACAATCTCATCCGGTGAGCCACACCAGACTGTGATATTTTAAAAAGTTTCAATCTTGGTATCCAAATTGTAGCTGCTGTGAATATACATACATATATATATATATATATATATATATATATATATATATATGGTAGACTTTTATAGTTAACCAAGGGCTCGCATGTCACTAACCTATGCAGTCACAAGTTTCTTTAAAATATCTAGGGAGTTGACGCTGGTCATTGAAGATACAAGCTTTCTAAATCAGTTTTGTCAAGCAAGGGGTATACAGCAATTAAATCATCAGGAAAGACTTTTAACATGGCAACTGAAGAAACGCACTGTGATATATACAAAGAAACACTGCCCAACACCACAGAAAACTTGACATGTTTTAGGTGCATTGCTATAACATGGACTATTATATCAAGAGGTGATGTTACATGGTTTTACATATTTCTAAAAGCATTAAATGCCTTTAACATGAGACTAGACAAGGGAAAAATGATTTAAAAAGGAAAGTTAGAGGGTAGATTAAAATATAAATTAAAAAAAAAAAAAAGCATGGGCAAAAGTCCCAGCACCACCAGGCAAGTTTATCTTAATTTTAGGTTACTCATTTGAAAATCCAACCCTAGCCTACTCTGAGTGTCTTGGGGTCTTTTGAGAGAAAGAGCTACTGAGGTTTGGAGTGAGTAGCAGTGATATGGCTGAGATATTGTTATCTGGTGTCCACAATGTAAGCCAAAGCGCTATTAGGTATTGAACTTAGACCAGAAGACGTGCAGGCAATGTCTATGATGGAACCCCCAAACCCTTATTCCCAGGGCTAAGAAGTCTGCCGTCTCAGAACCAGCTCCTCTCCTTCCTCCTCCCCCTCCTCCTCCATGGAGGTAGGTTGAGGAGCCCAATGACCCCAGGGAAGCCCATCTGCAGGGGAGCTGTTTTCTGCCTCCCACTAATATTTGCAGCTAATCCTAGAAAAGTCTTGCACTCTGTCACACACTTCTTCCCTGCAACTACCCTGTGTGGTTAACCACATGCTGAAGACAATTACACTGCCGACGTGGCCTTTTGAATGATCTAGTGAGGTTCTGAGCCAACTAAGAAAAAAAAAAAAGTTTCCTTTCTTACTGCCAAAGAGCCTTGCCCTTGAACCAGGTTCCATTCTGTAGTCGGAAGGTGTATGTAGACAAGAGATCATTCGCAGAGTGAAGAGAGAGAGAGAGAGAGGAGTGTGTTCCCTCCAACTCACAAGCTTCCTCTCTAAATCCTGTTAATTTTAGTGCATGTGAATTTGAAGAGGAGGAAGAGGAAAAGGAGGAGGAGAACCAGAAAGAAAAGAGAGTAATACTCTGGATTTTTGTGGCCAAGATGCCTAAGAAATGTTAATACTGAAAGTTGGTGGGGGGGGGTGGTGGAAGTGACCCCAAAGGAAGAAAAGAGAGAGAGAGGGAATGCATAATAGCATCTGCTTAGACTGATAAGTCAAGAAAGAAACTTGTGAGGAAAACCTACTGACCACGACACCCAACTCATCTTGAGTGGCTACTTACTGAATAAACGACAATACTCTGACACACTATCCAGAGCACCTGGGGTGTAGACACTGGCTGAGCCGCCCCATCAGACAAGAGGTCTGCCAGCAGCTCCTGGCCTTTAGTGCCAGACAGAACATGACCCATCAAGAAGAGAAACAGACGTCACTGGGGGTTCTCATCGAATTAATGCAGGGAAAGAGAGAATTCAGAAGCTGGAAATGAAGTTTTGCCGTCGCTGAAAATGCAGGGACTTGCATTTTTATAATCGCTGTCAACTGTGGCAGCTTAGAATGAGCAAAGGCCCGCTCCAGAGATGTTCTGATGGAAGCGGCCCCAATGGACTACGTCAATATCACGCCAACTTTTGAATCCCAAAGTACTGTTTTGATTTGTGTCAATAAAACTCAAAAAAAAACAAAACTTGACTCTACTCCATATTTGTGTTCAACCTGCAACAAAGACCTTTCACCTGTCTCTCTCTTATTCTTTTAACACTCAGCTTTTCGTGGGCAAGACTCCAGCTGGCAGAGCTCAGGAGCTTTGAAAGAATGGGGGGGGCAGGCACCCCTCCTGATGTCAGCTGGTGACAGCCACCAAAGGACGCACGTCAGCGTCCCAACTGTGAAGCCACCATCATCTCTGACCTCTGCCTTGTCCACCTGCACCAAGGGGCTAACTCAAATGGCCTGTCCGAGGGTCTCTCCTCCCTCAACTGACCACCCCAAAAAACCCTCTCTCCCTGGGGGTTCTTTGCTCTGTCCCCTTTCTCTGTCGACCCGATTCCCGTGTGAAATCTCCCCAGAACGCATCTGTCTTTGTAGTTGCCATCATGACAGGCCCAGGGCCAGTCTGCACCAGTGCTAAGGGTAGCGAGGCTGTGGGGTGGGGGGTGGGGGGGCATGGGATCACTTTGCAATCACCCAAGGGGGGGGGCGGTCACTTTGTCCAGGGCCCAGGACAATCCTCCAGGAGCATTTGTTTTGGAAGCAGTGAAAAGAAGAAGAAGAAAAAAAAACATTTTCTAGGAACCCCCCCCCCCAAAATGCCAGCAGCTGCCTGCCCTCGTATGATCTGTGCAGACAAGGCTGCGTGACCTGGCTTGTCTCTCTGTGCGGAGAAGGCATTTGCGCTTGGTGTCTATAAGCTCTAAAAGAAACAAAACACCAGGTCTGGCTTAAAAAAAAGGGGGGGGGGAGGTGAGAAAACCATTTCATGTTGACAAAGCTGGGGAAGAAAAAGAGAGAGAGACAGAGAGACAGAGAGCTATTGTAAGAGAAGGGTGGGGAACCCTTCTTTTGAAAACAGGTGTTCCCGCTTCAGGGAGGGAGAGGAGTCCAGTCTGTCTGCCTGTCTCAGCCGCCCGCCCGCCAGTCTGTCTGGTCCGCCTGCGCCCAGGCCGGGCGCCCCACCCCGAGCCCCGGGGCCCTGCATCCCGCTCAGCCAATGGGAGCGCACGCCAGCAGGCTGGTCCAATCGCGTGCGCGCAGGCCGCCAGCATCATCTGGAGCTGGGGCAGGGGCAGGGGCAGGGGCAGGGGCAGGAGGAGGGGCAGGGGCAGGGGGAGCGGCAGGGGGAGGAGCAGCAGGGGGAGCACGGGCGGGGGCGCTCACAGCCCGAAGGCCGCCTCGGGGAACGGGGGCGGCCGCTTGAAGCCCGACAGGAAGCCCTGCAGGGGCGCGGCGGACGAGGACAGGGGCGCGAGCAGGGAGGGGGGCAGCGCGGGGAACAAGAAATCGTCGCCTCTGACCTCTAGCGACGCGCCCGGCTTTTTCTTGAGTTCCTCGCACTTCCTGAACTTGCAGATCTGGTGTCCGGTTTTGCGGTTCCGGCAGCTGCTGCACACCCCGCAGTTGATGAGCCGCTTGCACGGCACGCAAACCCCGCAGCGCTTCCGCTTCTTCTTGGCGGGCGCGGCCGCCCCCCCGGACGCCGCCGCCGCCGCCGCCGCCGCCGCGGGCAGCACCCCGCCCGCCGCCGGGCCCGACGGGGCGGACGACGAGGCGGCCGCGTGGCTCTGCGGGCAGTCCGCCAGGTTGGCGATCTGGAAGGCGCTGTCCGTCACGGCGGCCGAGGCGGCGGCGGGCGAGTGCAGCGCCGTCATGACGATGACCCCGGGCGGCAGCGACAGCCCCCCGAGCGCGGGCAGCGCGGGGAAGGGGCCCACGCGCTCCGGCAGGTTCATGAGCTCGGCCGCGTCGGCCGCCCCGCACTTGAGCTTGTTCACGCACTCCCCCGCCAGCGGTCTGCACGGCTCCGGCGCCAGCCCGGGCAGGAAGGCGCCCCCCGCGCCCTGCCCGCCGCCGCCCGCGCCCTGCCCGCCGCCCCCCGCGCCGCCCGCGCCCTGCCCGCCGCCGCCCGCGCCCCCCAGCTGCAGCGCCGAGGGCTCCGCCGCGCAGCCCGCCTTGGCCTCCCCGCCGCCCCGCGGGTGCAGCCCCGCGCGCCCCCCGCCGCCCGCGCCCGCCGCCCCCGGCAGCAGCGCGCCCCCCGCCCCCGCCGCGCTCCCCGCCCCCGCCGCCGCCGCCGCCGCCGCGCCCGCCTTGCGGCCCCCCGCGCCCCCGCTGCCCCACAGCACGGCCGTGGCGGCCGCCGCGTTGTCGCAGCTCCAGGGGGCCATGCCGATGCGCGCGGCGGCCGCGGCGGCGGCGGCGCTGCCCGGGAAGATGGGCGTGGTGATGCGGGCGATCTTGGCGGCCTGCGGGAAGGCGCCGCCGCCGCTCTTGTAGAAGGACGTGGCGAACGAGCGGTAGCGCTCCATCTCCGAGTTGTAATCCACAAGGCTGTTGAGCGCGCCCTCGGGCAGGTGGCTCTCCTTGGGCAGCCCCGGCGCCTCGGGGCTCGGGCCCGGCTCCACGCAGACGTTGGTGTTCATGGTGCACGGGGGGAAGAAGGGGTGCAGGGTGCAGGCGGGGCCCGCCGGGGGCCAGCCCGGGGTGGGCGCGGGGGGCGGGCGCGGGGCCGGGCCGGGGCGCGACGGGGCGGCCAGGGGGGCGCCGCGCTCAGTCCTGCCGGGGGCGCATGTCCGCGCGGGGCGACGGCGAGGTCCCGGGCCGCGGGGTCCTGGGCATGGTCCTGCGACGGTCGCGGCTAAAAGAAAGAAAGTCATGGCAGCGAGGGAGGGCGCGGGGGAGCGAGGGAGCCGGGGAGGGAACGAGGGAGGGAGCCGCACGCGGTGGGGGTGGGGTGGGGGTGGGGGCCGGGGCCCAGGGCTCGGGGGAGGGGAGGGGACGGGACTGGGCGGCCTCCCCTGCAGACCCCGCAGTCCCCGCAGTCCCGGGCGGGTGGTTTGCATGACAATCCCCCAGACCAGCTCGCCCCCTCCCCTCCTCCTCCTCCTTTCTTCCCCTCCCCCCCCAGCTGGCTCCCGGGGCCTCCCCTCCCCCGAAGCCCTCCTCCTCCTCCTCCACCCTCCCCATTCTTAGGGCCCTCTGGAGAAAATGTATTAATAGTCAGGATACCCCGGGAAGGAGGGAAGCCGGGGGTGACAACCGCGGAGGGAAAAAGGGCAATTGCAGCGCTAAAGACATGCAAATCAGAGAGCTCAGAGGAGAGGAGAGGAGAGAGGAGAGAAGAGGGGAGGGGAGGGGAGGGGAGGGGAGGGAGGCTTCCCTACCGCCTCCTCCGCCTCCTCCTCCACCTCCCCCAGAGCCCAGGGCTTTCAAACTGGAGCGAATGTGTGAACGGGTGCAGCCCGGGCGAGCAGAGGCTGGGGAGGGCCCGGCACCGGAGGGGGAACGCACGGGAAGCCAGCGAATGAAGTGGCCAGAAAGTCTCCCCAGCAGCCGGGAGGAACTGTCCGCAGACAATGCGGCCGGGAGCTGGGCCGGGGGGCCGGGGGGGCGGGGGGGGGGGCCTGGAGGGGCTAGAGCCGGGGGGGGGGGTCAGGGGCTGGGGGACCGGGGAGGGTCCTGGGAGCTGGGCCGGGGGGCTGGGGGGGGCGGGGGGGGGGCTGGAGGGGCCAGAGCCGGGGGGGGGGTGTCAGGGGCTGGGGGACCGGGGAGGGTCCTGGGGGGGGGGCCGGGGGCCGGGGCCCGAGCAGGAGCCAGGCTGCACACAGACAGCAACTGCCAGCTGCCTCCCTGTCCTTCTGGGTCTGTGGTCATTAGTTTGAATCCCAGCACAGCTGGCTGTTAGGGTCTTAATTCAAGGGACCAAGGACAGGTCTCAATTGCACAAGCCATTTGCTGGGAGGGCTCGGGGTGTTCTGCTTATTTTAGAAGGAAGGGGAAAAAATAGAGACTAGATTAAAACAATTTAGATAGAGAGACAGACAGACAGATAGATAGATAGATACAGACATATGATAAAAACCTAAAAGCCTGCAGCTTTCACAATCCCCAAAGGAGAAGAATCAGGCCTCTTCCCATGACAAGAAGAAAAGCACGGGACCTGATTTTTTTTTTTTTAAGGACACCTTCCAGTCACTGTTTTTTACATTGACTGAAAAAGGGTTGGGGGTGCCTTAAGGTACTGTTTACCTAGAAATAACCACTGGGGAAATTTTTTTTCCCCTTTGGGCTCTTTTTTTTTTTAAGAGGGAAGTTTAATGTGAGCTGGGTTTAATGCATTCATGTCCTTACTCACAGGCCATCATTATGCTGAAGGAAGGGGTATTTTAGTTGTTTATGACAGAGGGGAGAGGTGCATCATGGCCCTTAAAGAAGTCAAGAAAAAGCATAAAGTATATATTAACCTAAAAAGCCAGTTTCTTTGTTCCCAGATTTTTTTTTCTCCTCTGGCCAGAATCTCTTTTTATAGCAGTCTCGGGAGCCCACACAGTGGTGTAGAATCTGGAGCTCAGGGCATCTAAATGGAGGCCCAGTCATCTCCT